>NC_057794.1:104387983-104492175 GCF_018294505.1 Triticum aestivum | reverse complement strand
CCTAGCCTCGCCGGACCCCCTCTCCCTCTCCCTCACGAGCTCGCCGGAAACCCGAGCCGCCGCCGCCGCCATTTTACTCGCCGCCGACGCCCTAGTCCTCCCCGACCACCCCCAACACCACCGAACCCCTCCCCGACCTCGTCCGCATCTCCCCGACGAGTCGCCGGAGCTCGCCGACGCCCGGACGCCCCGACGCACTCTCGCCGCCGCCGCCGCCGTCGCCGGAGTCCGGTAAGTCACCGGCATCGCCCTCCCCCGTCCGATCCTAGATCTAGGGCTAGGATTAGAAACCCCGAAGGGTTAGGTTTTATTCATAAAACCGGCCGGTTCCGATCGGTTTAGTTTTAGTTTAGGTTTCTATTTTTAGGCCGGTTCGTTTAGTTTAAACCTAGGCCCGTTTAGACTAAGTTACGCCTAGTGCACAGTATAGGCCCATTAGGCCTTTCTCTTTTTAGTTTGAATTTTCTGTTTTAGCCGAATAGTTTCTGTTTTCAAAAAAGTATATCTTTTATTCTGTTTAATATTTTTAGATGATTCTTTTTTTTTGTTGGATTGCAAATTTTCTATAGTTTCTGTAGAATATATATTTAGCTATGTTAAAAATAATTAAAATGGCTTTATTTTAGTTTTGGTCAGAATAGTAAATCTGCTATAACTTTAGTTAGAAAAATTATTTTTGCATGATTCCTTTTGACCCAACTTTATTTTGTCATTGCCAAACCCTAGAAATTAACTTTGGTATTTTAGGATTAATAAATAATTAGTTTAAAGCAGAATCCTATTAATCCTAATTAATTAACTAGTTCCTGTTTTCCTATTAAATTAATTAGTAAATTAATTTATTTTTAACTTGTGATTAGTTATTCAGGGTTAGTTTCTGTCATCCTAATAGTTGAACTTTTATTTATAATTAATAAAAGTTTTTAAATTATTTTCTTAATAGAAATTGGATTAGACCTAAAATGAGTTTTATAATAGCTTTTTAATTAATTCTTTTGCTCCTAGTTGCTTAGTGAAACCTTTTCTGTTAAGTTAACTTAAAACCATGATTAGGTTATATTAAGGAATTTTTATTATATAAAAACTATTTTTTTTGCTATGGTTTGAAGTAGGGAAACTTTGAGTGATTTTTCTTTGAGTTTTCCTTTGGATTTAGTTTTGGTTGCTTTGTTGTGTTAGGTTACTTTTGTTATGTTGTGTTATGTGATCCTATTGTTTTGCTTATTGTGTTCATTGTTTGTCTCGGTAGAGTTTACGGAGTGCGAAGTTTGCTACTACGACTCTTTAACTTACGAGGATCATCAGCAAGGCAAGTCTTGATCATGTTATTCCTATACCTATGTTTTTGTGCATTAGTATTGTCACCACCCCACCACGCATGCAGTAGTGAAATCTTGAAGTCATTAAACTTGAGTAGTATCATGTGGTAGGATGAACCAATCCCCTTGTTACCATGACCCCGGGACGAAGTAGTTTATTTTGCTATGCTCGTAGACGGGTTTTGGGTTGAGTGAAATTCATAAGCAAGATGTGAGAGTCAATGATGATGACAACCCCATGAACTACAATGATCAAGAAGGACTTCGGAAAATCACTACTGGGTGGAGGACGGTTGACGGGCACCCTGGAGCACCCAGTGGTGGCCGGGATGCATGGAGAAGCGCCATGACATCCTGCGGAAAGCTTCACCCAGCCACGAAGAGAAGGATGGATGCCCCATGACCGGAAGCTTACCTGTGCAGCCGCAAGCCATTATGGGCTCTGGCTGGGTTGACCCTAGTAGTGACGCTGGCTGGACGGTACTACGAGATGTAGAAGAACGGTAGGATTGGATGGGTACCGGCAGTAGCCAGAAGAACTCTTCGGAAGACCCTGTTTCATTCGTCCCGTCTTCAAACACCATGAAGTGCGAAGACTTTAAAAGGAGGGAATGATTCTTGCGGGGAAAGTGCGCAAACCTCTGCAGAGTTTAAAGATCTAATCGATTAGCCGTGTCCCCGGTTACGGACATTTTAGCCTCTGGAACTTGGAAGTATTCGGAATTCTCAACACTGAAACTAATGAATTAATTTGAGGGGTTTATGACTTAATAATTTGGGAACGAGATATTGGTTGGCGGAACCATCTCAATAACTACCAACAATTTGTAGTAATTTGCAAACAAGTCCACTGTGGTAGGATAAAATTGGCTTTACGCAAAATGATGAAACTTAGAGCTCCACAGCCAAAATGCATATAGTGTAGTAACTTTATTATTGTTATTCTTCATGACTTGCCAGCTTATTCCAAAAGCTGACCTACATGGCTGCAACGTCTTATGTTGAAGAGGTATATTCCGATCAGGAGTGAGGCTACGCTCCGCGCTTGGCGATTGCCCTTTGGAGTCGGATGGACTCGCTTTACCTTCGACGCTTCCGCAGCATTAGTAGTTTATTTCTCATGAGTTGGCCTTGAGCCGAATTTATTCCCTTGTAATAAAGACTCTATATGAGAATCGTGTAATAAAATTCAGGTGTGATTGAACTCTGATTACTTTATCGATGTACTGTGAGTACCAGCATGATCTTGGGATGGTACAGACACAGAGATTTGACCGATTTTGGGTCAGGTCGCTACATTCATGCTTGATTGTCATGCCTGCTACTGCTTAGAGTTGAGTCAGGTCTGATTCATCGGGGATGAATCAGAGGCGTGTGAACATGTCCTACTGTGTGTGAGCTAAGTGTGTGAACACGATTTGGTAAAGGTAGCGGTGAGAGGCCATGTAGGAGTACATGGTGGGTTGTCTCATTGCAGCCGTCCTCAGGAACTGAGTTCTGTGTTTGTGATCCATGATTCAGCTACTACCATACATTGGGCCCTGAAATATGACCCCGCTCGACTTCTTAATCACCCTAGTCCTCTGTCCAGGAGTTGCAAGTAGTTTCTGGTGTTTGTAGTATGCTGGAGGCCATGGACAGCGCTGACCGTAGGGGTGGGCTGTGATGCGGTAGGCACGTGGCCGGGTATACCGGGCGCCCGTTTGGTGTCACGGAACCTTGTTCACATCGTTTGGGGCTGTGAGCGAAACTCCGGCCGGATCTCCTCATGGATGGAACCCGAATAGGCGATAAACCTGGACTAGAGACTTGAGTGTTTAGGTAGGTCGTGGTCTACACCCACGTCGGCTTTCGCTTGAAGTCTGCCGAGCACATGTCGTGTGCAGACGCTAAGTGGTGGAAACATGTATGAAGAAGTACACCCCTGCAGGGTTAACATCATCTATTCGAATAGCCGTGTCCGCGGTAAAGGACTTCTGTGTTGCTTATATCAGTTCATAGACAAGTGAAAGTGGATACTCTAAAATACGCAAGATAAGCGTGAGTGCTATGGATGGCGTTCTCGTAGGGAGACGGGAGCGGATCCATAGTGGTGTATTGATATGGTGAATATGTGGACTCGTGTGCGCCACCTCAAAAGTTACATTGCAGTCGTAGTTTAGGATAGCCACCGAGTCAAAGCTGGCTTGCTGCAGTTAAACCCCACCATCCCCTTGTTGATAATGATGCATATGTAGTTAGTTCTGATGTAAGTCTTGCTGGGTACATTTGTACTCACGTTTGCCTATTTTATGTTTTTGCAGAGAGACTTCAGTCTCACTAGTAATTCCGCGTGGTCTTCGACGTTTAGCTTGTTACCTCAGCTACGATCTTGTGCCCTCGGCAGGATCTGGTAGATAGTCAGGCTTCTCAGCCTTTTTCATTTCTAGATGTCTGTACTCAGACATGATAGCTTCCGCTTGTGCTTTGACTTGTATGCTCTGAATGTTGGGTCGTGAGACCCCTGTTTGTAATATCTCGCTCCTCGGAGCCTATTGAATAAATACTTGAGTCGTAGAGTCATTTTGTGATGCCATGTTGTATTGCACATATCGAGCGTATTGTGTGTATGTTATTGAAATGCTTGGTATGTGTGGGATCTGACTATCTAGTTGTTTATCTTTGGTAGCCTCTCTTACCGGGAAATGTCTCCTAGTGTTTCCATTGAGCCTTGGTAGCTTGCTACTGCTCCGGAACACTTAGGCTGGCCGGCATGTGTCCTTCTTCGTTCTTGTGTCTGTCCCTTCGGGGAAATGTCACGCGATGAATACCGGAGTCCTGTTAGCCCGCTACAGCCCGGTTCACCGGAGTCCTGCTAGCCCAGTGCTACAGCCTGGATTCACTCGCTGATGACCGACACGTTCGATGCTGGGTCATGGATGCATGTCCCTATAAGTTAGTGCCACTTTGGGTTTACGACTAGCCATGTCAGCCTGGGCTCCTTATCATATGGGTGCTAGCGACACTATCATATACGTGTGCCAAAAGGCGCAAACGGTCCCGGGCAAAGGTAAGGCGACACCCGTGGGAATACCGTGCATGAGGCCGCAAAGTGATATGAGGTGTTACATGCTAGACCCATGTGGCATCGAGTCGGGGTCCTGACAGCGTTGGTATCAGAGCTTGACTGCCTGTAGGATTACCAAGCCAAACTGGTCGAAGTTGAGCCTAGAAATTCTTTAGTTATGTAAGGGAATTGATTGTGGGATGGAACGTAAGGCTCTTTTTATTCCTTATACCTTATGCCCTTCTGATCTGAGTCATCTTATCTTTCCTGCGGGGATTAAGAACTAGGCTATCTCTTCTTTCTATCAGGATCACGTGTTACTAATCCGTAGACTTATAGATTGTTGGACTTAAGCCTCGTTTCAGTTCCTACTACTTCTGTATGTTAATTATTGATCTCGAGACCTTGATATTGTGCTTCTGAGTGGTTATGCCACCATTTTGTAGTATGTCTCAAATCTTTTCTGAGCATTTACAGCCGTTATGCTGTCCGAGTCATCCCAGGTTTCTAAACAATCTGATGCACTTGCAAATCCTTTCCCTCTGGTTTTGATGTTCCTTTGGGCCAGGCTAATCACACTAATTGCTGAGTTGAGGTATTCTATTACCTCGACATATGTGTTGGAGTTAATATTATGATCCTAGGTGTCTTAGGGGATCATCTAGTAATCTAGCTATGATTTGTGTCCCACTGTGATGACTCTGGCCTTTATTCCCGAAAGCATCCCGTGATGCCACTTAGTAGTAGGTATTCTACTCCTTGGGTTTGAACCCGAGATTCACTCCACCTACTCCATGTTGATAGTATTTGCTAGTTCCTTTAGGATATTAGTAACCTTTCATTAGTCCTCGATGTTCGTGGTATTTCCTTCTTCCAAATACTATGAACCGCTTATGGCAGATGTTCCCCGCTGATCGAAAGATCACAATCAGAGTGCTCTCGATGGGTTCTCGATTCTATATTGTGACTCTGCCAGTTCTACCTTTCTGCATGGGATATCCGGAAGAAATATGTTGAATTCGTTCGACATGCTAGTCCATGCATCCACAACTCAGAAAATCATATGTTCCTTTGAGTTGTCCCATCTTAGTTGTTTCCGACCCTCGCCTATCAATTGATAGTCAAGAGTATGTGTGCATTCGTTCGTCGATGCCTATTACCCTTGTGGTCCACCAAGCCATTCTATTTCAGAATGAATAGGAGAAACAAACTCCAGAATCTCATCCATATCTAGGATTGGGTCAAAGAAATTGTATTCCGCAGATCAAAATGCCAATCCAGCTTCTGGTCTGTTCTACCTTGAAGTATTACCATCTTTATATCAGGAATATCATGGGAATTGCACACCATCTTATGAATTCTTGACGCAGTAATACTTCTGATCATCATTGATAATTTCTCGGTTTCCGTGTTATTGTAACCGGAATGCCGACAAATGAATCATGGCGTGTGAAATCAATACTGCTAGCAACTCCGTTGCTTGGTAGTTAAATGGATAATAACCTCATTCTTAACGTGTTTGTTCTTGAATCATCATTCTAAGATTGATCGTGCTACCTAGTCCTTGTTTCGGTGCACCCTTCGATTGATGAGTTAGGATCTTGTCAAGTCCTCACTCATTTGATCATATCATCCTGCCCTCAAAAGCGAGATTGTTCTCGAGCTTAGTAACATACCGGTGGTTCGTGATTTTTCGAATATCTTCTCAGAAGTATTACCAGGTTGTCACCTGACCGCTATGTTGAACTCGTGATCAAGTTGGTTTCTTGTGAACCACCTTCTCTCCAAGAATCGGTGTTAGATATCCCTGAGCTAGTTGGTTAAGCTAAACGACAACTTGGAGGGTTGGAAGATAAAAGCTTGCCTGACTTAGTTCGTTCCAAAGGGATATTCTTGTGTAGTGTGTGTTGAATAAAGATGATATCTTCATCGATTGGTCCCTGTGATCAGTTGCTGGACCTATTGTCTTATCAATCCTTTGATTTGAGTGTGGGCTATCGTCAAATCAAGTCAGAACCAACGATGTTCGTAATGTTGTCTTACTCGTGGTTGATCCCTCGAGCATACACCATTATATCTTTTGGGTCTGACCAATGCTATCACCGTGTTCACACGATGGTGGAAGTCCAGTGATATGGAAATTCCGATGAGTTGTTGTTGAGTCCATTGACAACATCCTTATTTCCTCCATGATGTTGTTGAACATTAAGTTAGTGTTGGAAACTTTTGAAAGCATTTTCTTCATGCTAGCTCATGAAGTACTTGTTTGATGAAAGGAGTGACTTCCTTTGATTCACGTGCATTTTGATGCAAGTTGCCGCCATGGACTCGAGAAAGTCAATGTCGCTTCCTCTGGAATCATCGCAAGTCAGTAATGCACACGTGCGAAGTATTCTGTGGTCTGGAGACTTGCAACCTTCATTCCATATGTGTATCCTAGCACACCAAGCCACTGACTGATTTGTTCAAGGAGAAGGAGTATCTTCATAAGAGCTAATCCGGACTTATGAAAGAACTTCGATACCCTCGTTGATGGTTCCCCCTCCTGAACTCGGTAGTATTTTATTATAAGACTACTTTGTGGTCATGCTTGTCTTGGACAACGTGTTCACATGTTTGTAGCAGAACCAGCTCATGTTTTGGAGCTTGCTATCGTAGTTCATCTCCCGAGAATCTCGCAACGTCATCTCGTCGATTTGTGTTGCAAACTTTCGTTTTCCTTCCTAGACTCGATGAGTCTGGAATATCCTGACACCAACCAGATCTGAATCTCAAGCAGATGTGATGGTTGGAACATTTCCCAAGAACTATATATTGGTCGCGCGATAACCGGTAAAGTGGATGTCGTGGCCAACACACCCAGCCGGAAGACCTGTTATTATAATATCTTGATTGATGAAGTTGGCCACCTCCCCATAGGGATTTCGTAGGATTTACTCCCTAGTTGCCCCTATGGATTTTGAGATCCCGAAGTCCGACCTTTTTACTTGATGTTCTAGATATCAAACCATATCTATGGGTGGATTACGCTAGCACATCAAGGAGAACATTAGAAGCGGAGTGCTAAATGTCTCTCGGTCGATCATCCAGATTTTATTTGCTTGGCCCGCCAAGGGTGAAATCTGAGAAGGTGTTATCTTCCTTTGCATCTGCATCCTCCATCACCATTCATCATGGTAGTAAGTTGTGTTACCGGACCCTTGACACGGATGTTGGTAAAACCTTGATGATTATGGAATTGCTCAAGTTCTTGAGAGCACGCGCAAGCGCTACGTGTTATCATCGGCTCTAATTGGGATGCTCTCAGTTCCCTCGGCAATGCTATGACCTTCTCAAACAGTGAATTCACTCTCTATTGTTGGGTTCTTCCCCAGTTACCAGAATCATTCCCAGCATTTGCATTCTGTTCCCAGCTTGCACCACCAATGTGCCATTCTACCATGGGTCTCTTCCATTTCCGGTGATAAGCAAATTCATCCATTGCGTTGTCTTCAACAAGGTAATCCACATCATCCAAGTCCGAGTATGCCATTCTACCGACCCCCTCCAAACGATCGCTCGAGAATTGCCTTAGGCTGGTTTAAAGAGTTTCAATGGTCTCTGAATCAAAAGTAATTCTTTTTGCCACTTAAGGGGATATCTCTACGAGTCACCTTCCCTAAGGTGTATCGTTATGGTATCATGGCAACTCAACTCCTCGCTACGTTGACAATCGATTACCACCTTCTTAAGCGTGAAATTGTGGTCTACCTAGTGAACCTTCGTCATCTGCTTCACTCCATTCCTATGGATGTGTGCTTCGCCTCTCAGCTCGAGAGATGTTGCTATGTCTCATTCCGTGAGTTAATCCTGAGTTGTTCGACCTTCGAGAAGAACCATTCTTTTAGGATCTTTCCTTTCCTCTCGTTGTCATGTTAGTTGGAGTTCTCAGAGCAAGACTTCGAGACAATGATGGTGAACGAATCAACGTCCATCTGAAGTGCAACTGGATGGTGAAGATTGTGCTAGTTTGCGTTCCCCCTTCACCTTACCCTACACTTGAATCTCGAGACGAGATTTTTGTTTAGTGGGGGTGAGTTGTCACAGCCCTAGAATATTGTTTGTAAATAGTTGCATCTTCATCCAGGCATCATATTTAAATTTCTGAAACTTGAACTGAGGAATTTTGGAAGCCTCAAAAACTTAAAATAAAAGAGGGGCAAAGAACCCTGGTAAATGCATTCAATGTTTTCAAAATGGCCTTAAATAATGTTGGTTATATTTTGGCAAGGGTTTTGCACCAAACCAAAAATAATGAACATTTTTGAGGAATATTTTGAGCACTGAATTTAAATCATTACTTTATTTGCATTTGGAACTATATTCATAACTTGTATAGAATATATTTCCAAATACCCTGAAACATTTTATGTGCTTTTGGAAAAGTCCATTAAGCAGCATAAATATTTTCAGAGGAGTTTTTGGCATTGTTTGAATTATTTTTAAATTCAAAACAGTGGCAAAATAGATTAAATAAAAGAAAACAGAACTGAAATAGAAATAAGAGAGAGAGAGAGAAGGAAGTTACCTGGCCTCACCCGTGCAGCCCATCAGAGCCGGCCCAGCCCATCTCCACTCCCTTCTCCTGTCGTCTTCGTCCTCGGACAGAAGGACGAGCGTGTGGCCGCGGCGCGCACGCACGCGCCCGAGCCACCTCCTGCTTGCCGCCCCGCCCCGGATCGGCTAAGGATGCCATGGCACCCCCCCTGGACCCCCCTCGTCCGCTCCCTTGCCTCCCTGCTCTCTCCCTCTCACTCCCCTGCTCTTTTTCCCCTCATGGCCGAAGCCGCCATGGCCACTCCGCTGAGAAACACCGTGGCCAGCCACTCCCTCGCTCCCTCTCCGTGTTCCCGAGATCCGTATCGCCTCCAGCGTCATCCTCACCAAACCAAGCATCACCGGAAGCCCTGCAATGCCGGCGCCATCATCTTCTTCTTCCTCGGGCACCGAAGGCCGTCATCGTCGATTCATCGCCGTCGTCGCTTCCCCGAGCTCGTTGACCATCTCGACGTGACCACTGTGAGCTCATGATCCGTTTCCCCCTATTACCGCACTCGATAGCGCTCTATAGTCGCATATGTCGCCGAGCCCGAAAGCTCACCGCCGCCGGCCATGTCGCCGTCGTGGCTACAGACGCCGTAGCTCGTGCCTGGGCGCGTCATAGTACTCGGTTTGCTCCCAGGAGATGACCCCGACCACCAGCTGGACCTGCCGTGCACCAGAACTCCGAACCCGCGCTCGCCCGAACTCCGGTCGCCGCCGCGGGCCCCGTTCCGGTGAGCTCGGGCCACCTCAGCCCCTGCCGTTTGCACAGATGGATGCGGGCGACTCCCAGCTCCACGTAGACGCCCTCATCCGCCCCTTTGGTCGCCGGAGATGCAAACCCGAGCGTCTCCGCCGCTCTGCTTGGTCGTCGGCGGCTAGCCACCGGTGTGTCCGACGTGGCCGCGTGATTAGTGTTAATTACGGCCAGCTAACCCCCCCGGAGCCACTGACAGCCGGGCCCCACGGCCTAACCAACCGGCTAACTAAAATAGATTAGGGTTAATCTAATTGCAGTGGCCCCACGCGTCAGTTTTGACCGCGCTGACGTGGCCGTTGACTGGGCCCACATGTCAGCGACACAAACCAGTCTGAGACACTGACGTGTGGACCCCACACGTCAGGTTTGACCGGACCAGCCCCTGTTGACCTGTGACGTCATGCCAACGTCATGCTGACGCAATAATTCCTTTCTGAAATTTAAATAAATCTTAAATGATTTAATAATTCCAGAATATATTCTAAACTTCAATAAATCATAGAAATTCAACCGTAACTCCAAATTAAATAATTTATATATGAAAAATTATCAGAAAAATTCAAGGAATCCATCTGTACCATTTTCATGCATGTTAGAACAACTTATAGCTGCTGTTTAGCACAAATCAATTAAATGGCATTTGAATAATCACATATGGAGTTTGAATTTGAATCTTGTATTCAAACCAACTTCATTTAATCTGTTGCTAGTTGCATTAGCCCAAAACACATTCATTTTGCCATGTCATGATCATGCATCATATTGTGCATTGCATTGATTGTGTTCCCTTCTGTGTTGCCGGTATTTGTCCCCTCTCGATAGACGTGATACCGATGATGTGATCATTGACACTGATGAAGACTCAATGTTATCTTCAGAAGTGCCAGGCAAGCAAAACCCCCTTGTTCATTCCGATACAATCCCACTCTCTCGCTCCTGCTCTCTTTTACTGCATTAGGACAACAACGATTCATCTGTTACTTGCTGCGGTAGCTGAACCCCTTTATCCTTTGCATGACCTGTCATTGCCACAGTAAATAGATGAAACCCACTAGCATGAGTAGGAGTTGTTTGAGCCCTGCTGTGCCTACTCATTCATGCTTGATTGTCATGCCTGCTACTTCTTAGAGTTGAGTCAGGTCTGATTCATCGGGGATGAATCAGAGGCGTGTGAACATGTCCTACTGTGTGTGAGCTAAGTGTGTGAACACGATTTGGTAAAGGTAGCGGTGAGAGGCCATGTAGGAGTACATGGTGGGTTGTCTCATTGCAGCCGTCCTCAGGAACTGAGTTCTGTGTTTGCGATCCATGATTCAGCTACTACCATACATTGGGCCCTGAAATATGACCCCGCTCGACTTCTTAATCACCCTAGTCCTCTGTCTAGGAGTTGCAAGTAGTTTCTGGTGTTTGTAGTATGCTGGAGGCCGTGGACAGCACTGACCGTAGGGGTGGGCTGTGATGTGGTAGGCACGTGGCCGGGTATACCGGGCGCCCGTTTGGTGTCACGGAACCCTGTTCACATCGTTTGGGGCTGTGAGCGAAACTCCGGCCGGATCTCCTCATGGATGGAACCCGAATAGGCGATAAACCTGGACTAGAGACTTGAGTGTTTAGGTAGGTCGTGGTCTACACCCACGTCGGCTTTCGCTTGAAGTCTGCCGAGCACATGTCGTGTGCAGACGCTAAGTGGTGGAAACATGTATGAAGAAGTACACCCCTGCAGGGTTAACATCATCTATTCGAATAGCCGTGTCCGCGGTAAAGGACTTCTGTGTTGCTTATATCAGTTCATAGACAAGTGAAAGTGGATACTCTAAAATACGCAAGATAAGCGTGAGTGCTATGGATGGCGTTCTCGTAGGGAGACGGGAGCGGATCCATAGTGGTGTATTGATATGGTGAATATGTGGACTCGTGTGCGCCACCTCAAAAGTTACATTGCAGTCGTAGTTTAGGATAGCCACCGAGTCAAAGCTGGCTTGCTGCAGTTAAACCCCACCATCCCCTTGTTGATAATGATGCATATGTAGTTAGTTCTGATGTAAGTCTTGCTGGGTACATTTGTACTCACGTTTGCCTATTTTATGTTTTTGCAGAGAGACTTCAGTCTCACTAGTAATTCCGCGTGGTCTTCGACGTTTAGCTTGTTACCTCAGCTACGATCTTGTGCCCTCGGCAGGATCTGGTAGATAGTCAGGCTTCTCAGCCTTTTTCATTTCTAGATGTCTGTACTCAGACATGATAGCTTCCGCTTGTGCTTTGACTTGTATGCTCTGAATGTTGGGTCGTGAGACCCCTGTTTGTAATATCTCGCTCCTCGGAGCCTATTGAATAAATACTTGAGTCGTAGAGTCATTTTGTGATGCCATGTTGTATTGCACATATCGAGCGTATTGTGTGTATGTTATTGAAATGCTTGGTATGTGTGGGATCTGACTATCTAGTTGTTTATCTTTGGTAGCCTCTCTTACCGGGAAATGTCTCCTAGTGTTTCCATTGAGCCTTGGTAGCTTGCTACTGCTCCGGAACACTTAGGCTGGCCGGCATGTGTCCTTCTTCGTTCCTGTGTCTGTCCCTTCGGGGAAATGTCACGCGATGAATACCGGAGTCCTGTTAGCCCGCTACAGCCCGGTTCACCGGAGTCCTGCTAGCCTAGTGCTACAGCCTGGATTCACTCGCTGATGACCGACACGTTCGATGCTGGGTCATGGATGCCTGTCCCTGTAAGTTAGTGCCACTTTGGGTTTACGACTAGCCATGTCAGCCCGGGGTCCTTATCATATGGGTGCTAGCGACACTATCATATACGTGTGCCAAAAGGCGCAAACGGTCCCGGGCAAAGGTAAGGCGACACCCGTGGGAATACCGTGCGTGAGGACGCAAAGTGATATGAGGTGTTACATGCTAGACCCATGTGGCATCGAGTCGGGGTCCTGACATACATCCAATTGGATATATATATCAGAATCTTTCCAACACAATGTGCTTGCCAAAGGATAAAATGTAAAAATGAAAGGTGAAGATCACCATGACTCTTGCATAAGGTAGAAGACAAGAATAAAAGATAGGCCCTTCGCAGAGGGAAGCAGAGGTTGTCACGCGCTTTTATAGTTGGATGCATAAAATCTTAATGCGAAAGAACGGTCACTTTATATTGCCCCCTATGATAGGGACCTTTATTATGCAGTCCGTCGCTTTTATTTCTTCCATATCACAGGATTGTATAAAGCTTATTTTGTCCACAATAAAAGATCATACATATTTAGAGAGCAATTTTTATTGCATGCACCGATGACAACTTACTTGAAGGATCTTACTCAATCCATAGGTAGGTATAGTGGACTCTCATGGCAATACTGGTTTAAGGGATGTTTGGAAGCACAAGTAGTATCTCTACTTGGCACGAAGAATTTGGCTAGCATGAGGGGGAAAGGCAAGCTCAACATGTTGGATAATCCGTGACAATATACTTTATTTCGGATATAAGAAAACATAACCCATTACGTTGTCTTCCTTGTCCGACATCAACCTTTTAGCATGTCATATTTTAATGAGTGCTCACAATAACAAAAGATGTCCAAGATAGCATATTTATATGTGAAATCTCTCTTCCTTCAATATTCTTTCATGAATTGTTCAAGTGACCAATACAATGTTTGCTAACCTTCAATAAATTTACCACCTCTACTTCTTATATGTGAAGTCATTACTCCCCATGGGATAAGCACATGAAACATATATAATTTCATATTTATGATATTCGCTCATTCAACTATTTACTCATAGGATATAAGTGAAGCACACGAGTAAATGACAAACTACTCCAAAAAGATATAAGTGAAGATCAATGAGTAGTTGAATAATTATGCAACTATGTGAAGACTCTCTAACATTTAATAATTTCAGATCTTGATATTTTATTCAAACAGCAGGAAAATCCTAACAAAATAAATTGACGCTCCAAGCAAAACACATATCATGTGGTGAATAAAAATATAGCTCCAAGTAAAGTTACCGATGAACGAAGACGAAAGAGGGGATGCCTTCCGGGGCATACCCAAGCTTAGGCTTTTGGTTGTCCTTGAATATTACCTTGGGGTGCCTTGGGATCCCCAATCTTAGGATCTTTCCACTCCTTATTCCATAGTCCATGGAATCTTTACCCAAAACTTGAAAACTTCACAACACAAAACTTAACAGAAAAACTCGTAAACTCCGTTAGTATAAGAAAGAAAATCACCATCATAAGGTACTATAATGAACTCATTCTAAATTCATATTGGTGTAATATCTACCGTATTCTAACTTCTCTATGGTTCATAGCCTCCGATACTACTCATAGATTCATCAAAATAAGCAAACAACACGATGAAAACAGAATCTGTCAAAAATATAACAGTCTGTAGTAATATGTAGGTTTCGACCACTTCTGCAGCTCATAAAATTCTCAAATAAATTGGTGGACCTGAGGAATTTATCTATTAATCATCTGCAAAAAGTATCAACTAAATAGCATTCTCCAGTAAAAAGTTTTAGCTAATCTCGTGAGCTCTAAAGTTTCTGTTTTTTACAGCATGATCATAAAGACTTCACCCAAGTCTTCTCAAAGGTTCTACTTGGCACAAACACTAAATAAAACATAAAACCACATCTAAACAGAGGCTAGATGAATTATTTATTACTAAACAGGAACAAAAAGCAAGTAACAAAAAAAAGTTGGGTTGCCTCCCAACAAGCGCTATCGTTTAACGCCCCTAGCTAGGCATGATGATTTCAATGATGCTCACATAAAAGATAAGAATTGAAACATAAAGAGAGCATCATGAAGAATATGACTAACACATTTAAGCCTAACCCACTTCCTATACATAGGGATTTTGTGAGCAAACAACTTATGGGAACAATAATCAACTAGCATAGGAAGGCAAAACAAGCATAACTTTGAAACTTTAAGCACATAGAGAGGAAACTTGATATTATTGCAATTCCTACAAGTATATATTCCTCCCTCATAATAATTTTCAGTAGCATCATGAATTAATTCAACAACATAACCAGCACCTGAAGCATTATTTTCATGATCTACAAGCATAGAAATTTTATTACTCTCCACATAAGCAAATTTATTCTCATCAATAGTAGTGGGAGTATCATAAGAGACTTGAATACTATAATTTTTTTCCACATTAAAATAGTAATGTTCAGAAAATGGGTAATCATAATCATGACAAGTTTTATAAATATCATCACTACTTTTTATAGCATATGTGTCATCACAATAATCATCATAAGTAGCAACTTTGTTCTCATCATAATCGATTGAAACCTCTTCCAAGATAGTGGAATCATCACTAAATAAAGTCATGACCTCTCCAAATCCACTTTCATAATTATCATAATAAGATTCAACATCCTCCAAAATAGTGGGATCATTACTTCCTAAAGTTGACACTCTTCCAAACCCACTTTCATCAATATAATCATCATAAGTAGGAGGCATGCTATCATCATTATAAATTTGCATATCAAAACTTGGGAGACTAAAAATACCATCTTTATTAAACGTAGCATCCCCAAGGATGGGACAAACATTAATTGTAGAAAACATATTCTCAAAAACATCATCTTCATCAAACATAGCATCCCCAAGCTTGGCCATTTTCATATCATAAGCATAATCACCCTCATCATTAATAGTATGGATAGCACCAATAGTATAGCAATTATCATCATCACAATGAGTAGTAGGAGTAACATCATTTGCGAGGGATATCTTTTTACCTTTGCTTCTCTGTTTTTCTTTTTCTTCTTCACATCATGTGTGGTTTTATCCCTCTTTTTTGAGCTCCTTATTGATGATATTGGTTGAATAGAAAGCTCCTCCTCATTACCTGATTCATCATAAGAAATAATAGTAGGATATTGGGAAGCCTCTTCCCTTTCATTAGTATTCTATTCATCTTCTATTTGTTTTCTTGTCTTTATGTAATTGGCAATATAAGGATTTTCAATGCAATTCACCACATAATACATATAATTTCCTCTAGATCAAAATCAAGAAGTTTATCACGGGAAAATACTGGAAGATAGTTAGTTATACGTTTCATTTCTTCATAACCCATAAGCAAACTAAGTTCATTATGATGTGCAAGGGAAATCAAGTAATCACAATTTTGGGAAACGATTAGATCATGAAACAATTTGTATCGGAGACTTAAATGACCACGTTCATTGCAAAGTTCACAAGTACGGCTAAGAAAATTTAAATTTTCATCACAAACATCTAGCCTTTCTTGCAACCATTTAGTTTCTAAGTACTTATGCCTCTTGCAAAATCTATCTTCCCTTTTTGGTATGTACTTACAACCTCTATGCACTCCACAAAAATCGACATGCTTATAGGAAACATTTTCATCATGACTAGTGCATTCATCATTAGTACTATAGATATTCAAAGAGTTCATACTAACAACATTGCAATCATGCTCATCATTCAAAGATTTAGTGCCAAACATTTTAATGCATTCTTCTTCTAACACTTTGGCACAATTATCGGAATCCTTGTTTTCACGAAAGACATTAAAAAGGTGCAGCATATGAGGTACCCTCAATTCTATTTTTTGTAATTTTCTTTTATAGACTAAACTAGTGATAAAACAAGAAACTAAAAGATTCAATTGCAAGATCTAAAGATATACCTTCAAGCGCTAACCTCCCTGGGAACGGCGCTAGAAAATAGCTTGATGTCTACTACACAACCTTCTTCTTGTAGACGTTGTTGGGCCTCCAAGTGCAGAGGTTTGTAGGACAATAGCAAATTTCCCTCAAGTGGATGACCTAAGGATTATCAATCCATGGGAGGCGTAGGATGAAGATGGTCTCTCTCACACAACCCTCCAACCAAATAACAAAGAGTCTCTTGTGTCCCCAACACACCCAATACAATGGTAAATTGTATGGGTGCACTAGTTCGGCGAAGAGATGGTGATACAAGTGCAATATGGATGATAGATAAGGGTATTTGTAATCTGAAAATATAAAAACAGCAAGGTAACTAATGATAAAAGTGAGCACAAATGGTATTGCAATGCTAGGAAATAAGGCCTAGGGTTCATACTTTCACTAGTGCAAGTTCTCTCAACAATAATAACATAATTGGATCACATAACTATCCCTCAACATGCAACAAAGAGTCACTCCAAAGACACTAATAGCGGAGAACAAACGAAGAGATTATTGTAGGGTACAAAACCACCTCAAAGTTATCATTTCTGATCGATCTATCATAGTGTTCATACTAGAATAACACCTTAAGACACAAATCAACCAAAACCCTAATGTCACCTAGGTACTCCAATATCACCTCAAGTATCCATGGGTATGATTATATGATATGCATCACACAATCTCAGATTCATCTATTCAACCAACACAAAAGTACTTCAAAGAGTGCCCAAAAGTTTCTACCGGAGCGTCAAGACCAAAACATGTGCCAACCCCTATGCATAGGTTCATGGGCGGAACCCGCAAGTTGATCACCAAAACATACATCAAGTGAATCAATAGAATACCCCATTGTCACCATGGGTATCCCACGCAAGACATACATCAAGTGTTCTCAAATCCTTAAAGACTCAATCCGAAAAGATAACTTCAAAGGGAAAACTCAGTCCATTACAAGAGAGTAGAGGGGGAGAAACATCATAAGATCCAACTATGATAGCAAAGATCGCGATACATCAAGATCGTACCACCTCAAGAACACGAGAGAGAGAGAGAGCGATCAAACACATAGCTACTGGTACATACCCTCAGCCCTGAGGGAGAACTACTCCCTCCTCGTCATGGAGAGCACCGGGATGATGAAGATGGCCATCGGAGAGGGATTCCACCCTCCGGCAGGGTGCTGGAACGGGTCTAGATTGGTTTTCGGTGGCTACGGAGGCTTTTGGCGGTGGAACTCTCGATCTATTCTGCTCCCCGGAGTTTTTAGGGTATATTGGTATATATAGGAGGAAGAAGTATGTCGGTGGATCTCCGGGCTGTCCACGAGGCAGGGGGCGCGCCCCTACCCTCGTGGGCAGCATGGGACTCTTCTGGTCCAACTCTGATGCTTCGTGGGCTTCTTTTGATCCAAAAATAAGCTCCACAAATTTTTAGGTCAATTGGACTTCGTTTGGTTTTCCTTTTCTGCGATACTCTAAAACAAGGAAAAAACAGAAACTGACACTGGGCTCTGGGTTAATAGGTTAGTCCCAAAAATAATATAAAAGTGTCTAATAAAGCCCATAAACATCCAAAATAGATAATATAATAGCATGAATACTTCATAAATTATAGATACATTGGAGACGTATCATAGGGCGCGCCCCCCACCCTCGTGGATGGTGGGTGGCCCCCCTCTGGTGTTTTCTTCGCCCAATATTTTTTATATATTCCAAAACTAACTATCGTGGAGTTTCAGGACTTTTGGAGATGTGCAGAATAGGTCTCTAATATTTGCTCCTTTTCCAGCCCAGAATTCCAGCTGACAGCATTCTCCCTCTTCGTGTAAACCTTGTAAAATAAGAGAGAATAGGCATAAGTATTGTGACATAATGTGTAATAACAGCCCATAATTAATTAAATATCGATATAAAAGCATGATGCAAAATGGACGTATCATACATGCATGACACAAAACGTGACCTACTGTGACAAACATGTATTATCACGGAAGTGTCTTTTTTTTGTAGTGGATCATAGTTCCCCCTAGTTGGTGCTTTATAAGAGAAGATGGAGACTCAAATTAAAAATAAAAATTTCATAAAGTAAAATAAAGGCCCTTCGCAGAGGGAAGTAGGGATTTGTAGGGGTGCCAGAGCTCAAAGCGAAAATTGAGTGATAAAAATATTTTGAGAGGCATACTTTTCCCACCAACGAAAACGACTTAGAGTTCCCAACACTTTCCATGCTAGATATATCATAGGCGGTTCCCAAACAGAAAATAAAGTTTATTACTTTTTCCACTATACTTTCACTTTCCATGGCTAACCGTATCCACGGGTGCCTTCCATAACAACACTTTCCAAGGAATTTATTATTTGACAACATAAAGTAAATTCAGTTTTCATTTCGGGATTGGGAATCCCTAATACCTTTGCCTTACTCTCGTGCAATGAAAAGTGAATAAACACTCATCGTGAGAATAACACATCTAGCATGGAAAATATTAGCCACCCTCACCGCCTCGCGAGCGGTACGAGCACACAAAAGAGAAATTGTTTTTGAATATTAGAGATGGCATATACAAATTTTCTTAGAACGACAAAAGAATACCGCATATAGGTAGATATAGTGGACTCATGTGGAAAAACTGGTGTAAAGGATTTTGGATGCACAAGTAGTGATCATACTTAGTACAAAATGAAGGCTAGCAAAAGATTGAGAAGCTACCAACCAAGAAACGAATAATCTCATAAGCGAGCATTAAGCATAATTAACACCAAATAATGCACCACAAGTAGGATGTAATTTCATTGCATAACTATTGACTTTCGTGCTTGCATAGGGAATCACAAACCTTAACACCAATATTCTTACTAAAGCATAAATACTCATCAACATGACTCACATATCACATCATCATATCTCAAAATTATTACAAGGAATCAAGTTTATTTTGTCCAATGATCTTCATGGAAGTTTTTATCATATCCTTCTTGGATAACTATCACTTTAGGAATAATTTTCATGTGTTGCTTTTGATAAGCTCAAACAAATATAAGTGAAGATCATGAGCATAATATTTATTTCTCTCAAATTAATTTAAGTGAAGCAAGAGAGAATTTCTTGAAAATTTTACTAACTCTCAAATAAATCTAAGTGAAGCAAGAGAGCATTTCTTCAAAAATAACAAAGCACACCATGCTCAAAAAAGATATAAGTGAAGCACTAGAGCAATTCTAGCAAGTCATGGCATAATTTTGGCTCTCTCAAATAGGTTTGTACATCAAGGAATCAAGACTAAAAACACAAAGCAAAACAAGCAAAGACTCATATCATACAAGACGCTCCAAGAAAAACACATAGTATGTGACGAATAAAAATATAGCTTCGAGTAAAATACCGGTTGTTGTTAGAAGAAAGAGGGGATGCCACTCGGGGCATCCCCAAGCTTAGTTTCTTGCTTCTCTTTGGATAATAACTTGGGGTGCCATGGGAATCCCCAAGCTTAGGCTCTTTTTACTCCTTATTCCTTCACCCATCGTAATATAACCCAAAACTTGAAAACTTCAATGACACAAAACTCAACAAAACCTTCATGAGATCCGTTAGTATAAGAAAATATATCACTACTATAAGTGATGTTGCAAACCAATTCATATTTTATTCTTGCATTATATATACTGCATTCCAACTTTTCTATGGCAAAAATTCATCAAAGAAAACCGTAGAATCATCAAAACAAGCACACAACGCAAAGAAAACAGAATCTGTCAAAAACATAACAGTCCATAGCAATCTGGATATTTCAAATAATTCTGTAACTCAAAAAACTCTGAAAAATTTGGAAGACCTGAGAAATTTGTACATTAATCTTCTGCAAAAAGAATTGGTATTTTATCGCTCTCTGGTTAGAAATGAGAATTCTTTTTGTGAGCGCAAAAGTTTCTGTTTTTCAGCAAGATCAAACAACTATCACCCAAGAAGATCCTAAAGGCTTTACTTGGCACAAACACTAATTAAGACACAAAAAACACAATCATAATAGTAGCATAATTTTGCTAACACTCAAGAACAGAAAGCAAAAAGCAAAAATAAATTTTATTCATTGTATTGCCTCCCAACAAGCGCTATCGTTTTGTGCCCTTAACTAGGCATAAAGCAAGGATCTAAGTTTTGTCATCCTTGGTCCTAGATCCATAAGATGCCCTCATGATTGATTCATATGGTGGCCTAATTCTTGTTCTAGGAAAGTGTTCCATACCCTTCCTTAGTGGAAAATGGAACTTAATATTGCCCCCTTCCATATCAATCATGGCACCAATAATCACATGGGTATGGGCACTCTCCTCTCCTCTCCTCCCCTCTCCTCTCCTCCCCTCCACCTGCTCCACTGAGAATCATGGCGATTTCTAGATTAGATCAAGATGGACAGTCTACTTCACTGGGATTTTTCCCCGGGGCTTGCCCTTGCGGATCAGGTGAGGAGAAAATTTGGATCCACGGTACATTTCTCTCCTTCTTGTGATCGCCAAGAGTTCTTTCTTGTGGTCACTTTCTCTTCGGCCTCCTCCCCACTCAATGTGGATTCTGTGGGTATTGCTTTACAATGTTGCATTGGTGGAATCAGTTCTGGTTTCAAGGTGAAGCAAATCAATCCGCGTGCTTTTAAATTCTCGGTCGCCAATAATAAAGTGGGACATTTCATCTATGGCCTCAAGGATCGGGTGTGGCCAGATTTTATATGTCACTTTCATCTATTCAATGCCGTTTCACTCGAGCACCGACTTCTCCTGATTGTTGGCATGCGGATATGACATTGCCAGAAATTGAGAATCGCCGTGCTATGGCCGTTTCATCAAAACTGGATTTCTTCACTCAAGCCTCTATTGATCAGGAATCATCACGAAGAGAATTCAGTAAGTTCGCATTGACCCCGATGACACATATGAATTTCTCTAATTCCAATGCTGCTGAGGCTTCTTCTTCCATGATCTCCCTGGTTCATTCTTCGATCCATGATCATGAACAAATCAAATTTGGTGAATTTGTCGCGTGCATTAATGATAAGCCGGCAGTTAAGGTGATCGATAATCACAAATCCTTAATGGACATTTATCTCCGACAAGCGGATATGGAGGATATTAATAGCCCTGATTTTTTATGTCTGGGAGCTATTAAATGCCCAAACAAGATGCCTTATCCACGTATGCCACAGAGTTTCCTGGCCTCTGCTTTCAAATACGCCCCAGCCCATTCCAGTTGGCCTCCTATCCTTGCGGCCCATCACAAGGCGGACTTGGCCCAAGCCTGCTATTACCAGGAGAAGATATATAATTTAGCCATCACCTGGGCCTCTCTGTGCTCTAGATGCTTACAATGGGGACACCAAAAAATACATTGCCAGGCTGGGCTTATTTGCATTTATTGCTCCTATCTTGGTCATAAGGTAATTGATTGCCCCTCCCGATCTTTACCAAAGCATCATAATCCCTTCATAAATAACCATGAGAAAGCAACCCCCAATTTCGGATTATCTGCAAATATATTACCCATTTTGGATAGACAGCCCAGACCGAGGACTACCGTCCGATGCTCATCATGCGGTCACTATGGGCATCTGGAACGTGCCTGTTTCAAAATGCAATTTAATCAAAAATGGAAGTGGGTCCCGAAATTGCCGCAGCCTTCCCATCCTACCCCTCACGTTCCAACTTCTGTTGCGATTTTCCAAGCGCCACCGCCTACGCCCACCCATTCGCCCCCTTGCCACCTTTGCTCTGCTCCACTGCAATGGCCAACTATCCCCTCAACCCCATCCCGTTCCTGCCGCCGGGCTTCGCCGTCGAGCCTGTTCCGGCGAACCGCGTCGTCCGCAGCGGCACGGTGGTTGGCCCGATCCCCCCCCTCAACCATGACTACTTGGCAATAGCGGAGACAAGCCACTACGTCCCTCTCCACCGCTGGGCCATCATCCGCAACACCATCCGGGGTCTGCTACATGAAGCTCAACTTTTCACCACCGAGGTCAGCGATCATCCTTTTGGTATGGGGATCTTTGGATTTGTAGACTCGTTCATCAAAGATACTGCTGTGGCCACACGCTTTGAGCTAGAAGATGAAGATCTGCTTGTATCCTTTGTTCCTCACCATGAATCTCTGAATCGCCGCACCACCACTTTTGGACCCGAGGTCTAGCTTATGTACTTCGGCTTCCCCTATGACTACCATACAGACTACTACATCAACAAATAATTG
The DNA here is from genome assembly GCF_018294505.1 of Triticum aestivum. NCBI lineage: Eukaryota > Viridiplantae > Streptophyta > Magnoliopsida > Poales > Poaceae > Triticum > Triticum aestivum. The sequence continues at coordinate 104,469,503 of NC_057794.1, read as the reverse complement.
GGTGGATTTGGGTCTTTGGTTTCCTGGTATAACCCTCGGCAGGATCATCGTTTCATGCTTATCAAAGCGCCTGTGATCAGTCTCAGACTTATTCCAAAGAGTTTTGTAGTTTGGCAACTTGGGGGAGCTTGCGACTGCTGGACAGTGCAGATCACAATTCTTTGTAGCAATGATTGGAATGCATTGCTTCCGGAAGTGCCACCAGCTGGCGAAGAAGAACCACCACCTGATGGCAATCCCCACCCCCTCCATGGTCCTCATCTCACTGCCGAACAGCTGTATCAAGAACAAGTTCATGCTTGGCTCATGTAGAACGCGGATCCTGACAACGCACCACCTGAAGGTCAGGCTGCACCTGGTAATGGTAATCAAGGATGGGACGCCTGGCATGAACCTCATGCTCCTCCTATGCCACCGTTCCTAATGAATTTCCAAGTGTCGCTGGCTGAACAGGGTCTCTCAGTGCAAGATGGAGTAGTTCCTAATGACAATACAGTGGACAGTGCTGCCCAAGCCTGGAAGGACTCCATCACTGTCTCGGATGACTCTAGTTCTGAACATTCCTAGGCTTTGCTAGTGCTGCCTAGCGAAATGGAATCACCTGCTGTTGTCGAGCGCATAAATGTGTCTGTGGAAATACATGCACAAGGAATTCATTTTGGTCTATCCACTCAAGGTGAGCAGCTCATGGCACTTCTGCTGGCTGACCCGGTGCCCCGTCAGCAACTGAATAACACCATCTTCGCGGCGCTGCGCCCGCTCTTGGCATCCGTTGGGGCCTTGGAATGGTGGATATGGCTTCAGAAATGACAATCTGCGTGTAGAGATACAGGTGGACCTAGGAAATATAGGGATTCAGTTTACACAAATGCCAACTCCAGGTCTCTCAACTCCAGTGAATTCAGTGCACATCTCTGAACTGACTGAATCTGCTCTCAACAACAACAGTAATCTGCTGGCGCTAGCTACTCCGATGGACACACACCTTGGTATCAATGTTGCTGATAATCAAGACGCCTCTAAGACCAGCTCTTTTGACACATCTCAGCAACACTCCAATTCTGCACTTGCTCTTTCTGAATCTGGTTCCTCTGCTATATCTACTGACAGCAACACTTCTCCGGAGGAAATTCAGTCTGCTGTTGAAAGCACTATGTCTGAAACTAGCAACAGAGTTAACAAGCAACGCAAAGGGAGGCTTCATGTTCCCGTGGACACCACTTCTCTTCGTTGCAGCAATAGATCGACCAAGTACGATGGGTTCCGGGTCCCCCAGCATTCTGACACGCGTCTGCCTAAATCCAAGGTGAAGCCCCACATTAATCCTGCTGCTCCAGTTACTGCAGATGACCACCTGCCTCAAGTGCAATATTCAGAAATCCCACCTCCAACGACAATTGAATCAATGCAAGCTATTGGCACATAGTTATGTGCTATTCCAGCAGAAGAACTGATGGTGGATGCACTCTCCAAGCCGGCGGATGGATCAACCTCCTCGATCTAGTTATCTTACCATATCTTTTCTTTTATGCCTCTTTTGCAAAACTGGAACATGTTATGTTGGAACATCCATGGACTTAATTCGTCAGACAAGCAACTAGCTCTTTCTAATGTGATCAACGTTAGTGGCTGTGCGGTTATCTGTTTACAAGAATAAAAAATGCCATGCTTTGATGATTCCTCCCTTGAAGCTTTATGCCCCAAACGTTTTGATAAGTTTTCTTATATTCCATCGAGAGGCGCTTCTGGTGGTATTATTACGATATGGAATAGTCACCTTTTCACGGGACGGGTTTTCTTATCTGAACCATTTGCTCTGGGGGTAGAACTTACGTCAACCCAATCGGGTCATCGCTGGAAACTGATTAATGTATACAGTCCTTGTCAAGGTGAACAAAGATCCACATATACACAATGGCTTTTTGACATGCACATACCCTCGACAGAAGATTGACTCATTCTGGGTGATTTTAATTATATACGCTCACCGGAAAATCATAATAAACCTGGAGGAGATATCCACGATATGTTCACTTTCAATGACTTCATACGTGAACAAAATCTTACTGAGCTACCTATAAAGGGCAGAAGATATACGTGGTCTAACATGCAACATAACCCTCTGTTGGAACAGCTCGACTGGTTTTTTACATCCTTAAACTGGACTGCCACGTTTCCAAACACCACGGTGACCCCCATAGGTAAGCCAGTATCTGATCATGTCCCCTGCTCTGTGGCCATTCATACATCAATACCGCGAAGCAAGATTTTTAGGTTTGAAACTTACTGGATCGCACACCCAAGGTTTATGGATGTTGTGTCCCTAGCCTGGAATAAACTGATCAAATATAACAAGAAGTCCAATGCAGCATCCCATCTGTGTCAAAAACTGAAGGCAGTCCGGCATGCTCTCAAGCATTGGAGCCGCCATATCTCTCGACTGAAGATTGCGATTGAGAACACCAACAAAGCTCTGGTTGAACTCAACAATATTGCTGACCAGCGATCCCTCACGTTGCCAGAAGGTAATTTTAGAGATATACTCAAAAAACATTTGCTTCGCCTGCTACAATACCAAAAAGAGCATTGGAAAAAATGATGCACCATCAGATGGATTCAGTTTGGTGATGAGAATTCAAAAAAAATTCAAGCGGTGGCCACGGAAAGATACAGAAAGAACTTTATAAAAACCTTGCAAGACCACAATGGAGCTGAGGTGGATGACCACATAGCGAAAGAGGCGATCCTGTTTGACACATACAAAGACAGACTAGGATCTTACGATCCACAACCAATGAAGTTCAACCTCTCACAAATGCTCCGACAAGAAGTTGATTTTCACAGCTTGATTACCCCATTTACACATGCAGAAATCGACGCGGTAGTCAAAGAAATGCCACCAGATAGGGCCCCAAGACCGGATGGGTTTAACGGGGCATTCATTAAAGCTTGCTGGCCCATTATCAAAAATGACATTTATCAACTATGTGAAGAGTTCCATGAGGGGCATTAAAATCTAGAGAGCATCAACTATGGGCATATCACTTTAATACCTAAGAATAATGCTCCTGTGACAGTCAATGACTTTCGCCCGATCACACTCCTGGATTGCTGCCTCAAGCTTATAACCAAGATACTTGCCAATCAGCTCCAGAAAATTATTTTAAAGATTGTTAATCGCAACCAATATGGCTTCTCCGTGGTCGATCCATCCACGACTGCCTTGCATGGGCTTTCGAGTATATTCATCAGTGCCAAGTGTCCAAACGAGAGATTGTACTGTTGAAACTAGACTTCGCAAAGGCTTTTGATACGATCCAACACCCTGCGATGATGCTAATTATGAAACACATGGGCTTTCCAACCCAATGGCTAAACTGGATGGAAAATATCTTCTCATCGGGCAAATCCTCGGTGCTTCTCAACGGGGTGCCAGGTCGAAAATTTCTCTGTAAATGTGGTGTACGTCAGGGCGACCCTCTATCACCATTGTTATTTGTGTTGGCAGCAGACCTGCTCCAAACCGCTCTAAATGAGGCACTTCAAAACCAGATCATCCAACACCAAATCCCGCCAAAAGGAAATGACCAGTACCCGGTGATTCAGTACGCTGACGACACGATAATTTTTCTCCCTTCCTGCATCAATCAGGCCACCAAGATCAAACAGATTCTTGAGGATTATGCCACTTCTGTGGGACTCAAAATCAATTTTCATAAGTCAACGTTGGTGCCCATCAACACCCCTCAGGACAAATGTGATGAGCTAGCAGCGATTTTTGGCTGTGTTCAAGCAACCATGCCATTCACTTACCTTGGGCTACCCTTAGGCACCACTCAACCTTTGGTTTTGGATCTGACACCATTTGTTTGCAAGGCAGAAAGAAAAGTCACTACGGCTATGTCACTCATGTCCTATGCAGGTAGATTAGCACTCCTAAACTCCCTCATCACGTCGCTGGATATCTACCCCATGGGCACCTAAAGACTCCCCCCGAAAATCATTGCACAATTGGACAAAATCAGGAGGTACTGCCTCTGGAATAACAAAACAGACAATGGAGACAAATGCAACTCGCTGGCTGCTTGGTCCATGGTTTGCCGTCCAAAACAGAGTGGTGGACTCGGGGTCCTGGACCTTCATATTCAAAATGACGCTTTGCTGCTCAAACTCCTACACAAGTTCTACAATGAGCAAGACACGCCTTGGGTTAGCCTCATCTGGAATACATATTATACAGATTCTGTACCCCATGCAACAGAACCTTGCGGATCCTTTTGGTGGCGAGACCTCATCCAATTAATGAAAATTTATCGGGGAATAACCCAAGTCAATGTGCACAATGGTAGCTCTGCCCTGTTCTGGAAAGATGACTGGAACCATTCCATTTATGAGGAAAAATACCCAAGAGCATTTTCTTACTGCAAGAACGGTGACATTCTGATTCAAGCCTTCCTCAACACATCTGATCTGGCAACAACCTTTCATCTCCCGCTTTCAGTACAAGCCCACGATGAGCTGAGGCAGATTCAAAGGGAAGTAGCTACTGTGGAACTCACAAATGAGAATGATACATGGACCTACTATTGGGGTGCACACAGTTTTAAAACAACATCGTATTACAGCTACTACTTCAAAGAGATAAAGGCGCATGTGGCTTTCAACTGGCTATGGAAAACTAAATGCACGCAAAAATAAAGGTTTTTGGGTGGCTCCTCCTACTGACCGTATTAATACAAGGAACATGCTCAAGCGGAGACATTATAACATAGGGACCAATTTGGATTGTTTGCTATGTGGCCAACACATTGAAGAAACAGTGGAGCACCTCTACTTCCACTGCACTTTTAGCTAGGCCTATTGGAGGATACTGAACATCACATGGAGCAACCATCAACATCGCCTCCAGCTGCTAGAAAAATTGAAAGAAAGACACCATCACAAAATGATCATGGAGATATTCCTCCTGGCAGCCTGGAGCTTATGGAAAGAACGCAATAACAATCACCTTAGAAACATGCGGCCATGCATTGACTCATGGAAAGGGAGGTTCATAAATGACTTTCGAGATCTCCTACACAGACTACCTGACCACAAAAAACATCTGGTGCACGACACTTTGGATACTATACATTGAACCTATACATAGGGAGATCTATAGAGGAATCCTTGCTAAGGATATTGCCTCCATCTTGTAACTTAGCCATGTAGTTGTTTCTCTCCCTCCTCCCCCCCTCTCCACCATGTGCATATGTAACAAACTTTCATATTTGGTAATATATAAGCAGTAGGAGCCTTTCCTACTGTCCTAACCTTCAAAAAAATAGTGCGTAAAAACAGTCTACCAAGAATAATTGGACAAGACGGATTGCAATCAATACCAAGAACAATAAAATCTATGGGCGCATAATTCCTATTTGCAAGAATAAGAACATCATTAATTCTTCCCATAGGCTTTTTAATAGTAGAATCCGCCAAGTGCAAATTTAAAGAACACTCTTTAATATCGGTAAGACCAAGCACATCACATAAAGATTTCGGAATTGTAGAAACACTAGCACCCAAGTCACACAAAGCAAAACACTCTTGAGTCATGGTGACTACGCAACAAGATTGCACTCAAAAACAGATCCGGCAAGAAAATGGCGAATGAAAAACAGGGCGAATAAAACAACAATTTTTTTGTGAAGTGGGGAGAGGAAAATGAGAGGCAAATGGCAAATAATGTAAATTGCAAGGAGATGGGACTTGTCATTAGGAACCTGGTAGACGTAGATGATGTATCCCCGGCAACGGCGCCAGAAATTCCTTTTGATGTCCGCTAGAACTACGTCGATATTTCCCCAAAGAGGAAGGGATGATGTAGCACAACGACGGTAGGTATTTCCCTCAGTGATGATACCAAGGTTATCAAACTAGTAGGAGAACCAAGCAACACTACGTAAACAGCACCTGCACACAAATAACACATACTCGCAACCCAACATGTAAAAAGGGGTTGTCAATCCCTTTCGGGTAACGGTGCTAGAAATTGGTAAATGAATGTGAGAGAGTTGTAAATATTGATAGATCGAACGCCAAATAAAATAAATTGCATCAAGGTATTTTTGTATTTTTGGTTTAATAGATCTGAAAATAAAAGTAAAGGAAAATAGATCGCAAAGGCAAATAATATGAGAAAGAGACCCGGGGGTCGTAGGTTTCACTAGTGGCTTCTCTCGAGAAAAATAGCAAACGGTGGGTAAACAAATTACTATTGGGCAATTGATAGAACTTCAAATAATCATGACGATATCCAGGCAATGATCATTATATAGGCATCACGTCCAAGATTAGTAGACTGACTCCTGCCTGCATCTACTACTATTACTCCACACATCGACCGCTATCCAGCATGCATCTAGTGTATTAAGTTCATGGAGAAACAGAGTAATGCAATAAGAACGATGACATGATGTAGACAAGATCTATTTATGGAGAAATTGACCCCATCGTTTTATCCTTAGTAGAAACGATACATACGTGCCGGTTCCCCTTCTGTCAATGGGAGCAAGCACCGTAAGATCGAACCACTACAAAGCACATCTTCCCATTGCAAGATAAATAGATCAAGTTGGCCAAACAAAACCCAAATATCGGAGAAGAAATATGAGGCTCTAAGCAATCATGCATATAGAGATCAAAGAAACTCAAATAACTTTCATGGATAAAAAGAGATAGATATGATCATAACACACTGCAAACGAGTTACATCATATGGATCTCCAAGATACCATTGTATTGAGAATCAATTGAGAGAGAGGAAGCCATCTAGCTACTAACTATGGACCCGAAGGTCTACAAAGAACTACTCATGCATCATCGGAGAGGCACCAATGGAAGTGGTGAACCCCTCTGTGATGTTGTCTAGATTGGATCTGGTGGTTCTGGACTCTACGACAGCTGGAATTGATTTTCATCGACTGCCTTAGGGTTTCTGGAATATTGGGGTATTTATAGATCAAAGAGGCGGTCCGGGGGCACCCGAGGTGGGCACAACCCACCAGGGCATGCCTGGGCCTCCAGGCGCGCCCTGGTGGGTTGTGCTCCCCTCGGAGCACCCCCCAAGCGCTTCTCTGGCCCATTGGATGTCTTCTGGTCCAAAAAAATCCGCAAAAAGTTTTGCTGCGTTTGGACTCCGTTTGGTATTGATTACCTGCGATGTAAAAAACATGCAAAAAACAGCAACTAGCACTTGCACTATGTTAATAGGTTAGTACCAAAAAATGATATAAATGATTATAAAACATCCAAGAATGATAATATAACAACATGGAACAATCAAAAATTATAGATACGTTGGAGACGTATCAAAGGGGTATTCTATTTCTCAGTCCCGAAGATATGCAAGAGGCAAAGAAATTTACGAAAGAAAAACACATTAAAGCTGAAGATGTTAAGAATCTACCGCCCATTGAAGAAATACATGGTCTTGATAACCCGACATAGGTAGTATAGGAAAACTCTCTTTATGGATTTGATGAAGGTGATATTCCTCATAATAAGTATGCTAGTCAATTCTTGGATCAGTTTGATAATTTTAATGTTAAACTAGAAAACTTCAATGCTTATGTTAGTAGACAATTGAAACGTAATGTGTCGGTGTCAAAACCGGCAGATCTCGGGTCTGGGGTCCCGAACTGTGCGTCTAAGGCGGATGGTAACAGGAGGCCGGGGACACGATGTTTACCCAGGTTCGGGCCCTCTTGATGGAGGTAATACCCTACGTCCTGCTTGATTGTTCTTGATAATATGAGTAGTACAAGAATTGATCTACCACGAGATCAGAGAGGCTAAACCCTAGAAGCTAGCCTATGGTATGATTGTTGTTCTCCGTCCTACGGACTAAACCCTCCGGTTTATATAGACACCGGAGGGGGCTAGGGTTACACAGAGTCGGTTAGAAGGAAGGAGATCTACATATCCGTATTGCCAAGCTTGCCTTCCACGCCAAGGAGAGTCCCATCCGGACACGGGACGGAGTCTTCAATCTTGTATCTTCATAGTCCAATAGTCCGGCCAAATGATATAATCCGGCTGTCCGGATACCCCCTAATCCAAGACTCCCTCAGTAGCTCCTGAACCAGGCTTCAATGACGATGAGTCCGGCACGCAGATTGTCTTCGGCATTGCAAGGCGGGTTCCTCCTCCGAATACTTCATAGAATATTTTGAACACGAGGATCGTGTCTGGCTCTGCAAAATGAGTTCCACATACAATCGTAGAGAGAATAATATTTCCACGAATCTAATCTGCCGATGCGTTTCGCAGTGTGACATCACACCACAGCCAGGTCACCATTCGAATCGTCTTTCACAACCAAACTCAGCGTGTTTCGCGAGGCGGTTTCCTTGGCACGTCTTGTCGCAGCAGAGATCGCGTCCCCTTATTACGGGATTCCCATCAATACGGACGTGGGTAACCCAACCACGCCATCAATTACGGCGCTTGGGGGATAAGCGAGTTTTACCAGGCTGGTGGGGGCGCATAGTTTTCGTCCTCCCTTATAAAGGGATAAGGGTTCACCTTTTTCTTCCCACGCCTTCTTCCTCCTTGCTCATCCATTCTCGCGCACTCGAGCTCCAACGCCCAAGTCCACATCCTTCTCCTTAACTCTCTCCAAACATGTCCGAAGCGGGAGGCATGTGGATGGTCTCCTCCGTCACGGAGGGAGACATCAAAAAGCTACGCGGGGCCGGATACTTAGCCGCGGATATCGCGCACCAGCTGCCAGCCGCGGGGCAGATTGTTCCTACCCCGGAACCTTACGAAAGGGTGGTTTTCCTCACCCACTTCATCCGCAGACTGGGCTTTCCCCTCCATCCATTCGTCCGCGGCCTTATGTTCTATTATGGGCTGGACTTCCATGATTTGGCCCCGAATTTCATCCTCAACATCTCGGCGTTCATCGTCATGTGCGAGGCTTTCCTCCATGTCCGGCCCCACTTTGGCCTGTGGCTGAAGACCTTCAATGTCAAACCCAAGGTAGTAGGCGGCCAACAAGCGGAATGCGGCGGAGCCATGGTGGGCAAAATGCCCAACGTTACATGGCTCGAGGGCTCCTACGTGGAGACCATAAAGGGGTGGCAATCGGGGTGGTTCTACATCACCGAGCCGCGCGACACCAACTGGGTGGCGGCCCCTGAGTTTCGATCCGGAATCCCCACTCGGCTTACTTCCTGGAAGGAGAAGGGCCTGTCTTGGGGCTCATCGGTGGAGCTGGACGGACTCCAGAAGTGTATCCGGAACATGATAGGCAAGAAACTCAAGCTTGTCAACATAGTCCAGGTCATGCTCTTCTGCCGGATCCTCCTGTGTCAACAACGGGCTTTCAACTTATGGGAGTTCGACCCGGCCCAGCACCAGACTCTACGCGAGTTCTTCGACATGACGCATAAGGACATCTGGAAGGTGCTATTCAAGGGCGTCGAGGTCCCCCTCCCGTTACCGAGGACCGCGGGCTAAGCGCGACGCGCCCTGCGAATCCGGTAAGTTCTGTACATCTCGTAGGGTATTTATTTTCCATAGTTTAACCATGTGCGGGATCTGAGCTCCCATGCCTTTGACAGGACTGGGTGGAGACATCGGAGCAGATTGACTGCCCGGCCCCTCTGCCCGAAGACCCTGCAGACGCTCTCCTGATGGAGATGCAGACACCGGCTCCTTATGAGGTGCCGAAGAAGAAGATCAAGAAGAAGGCCATGGGAACCCGAAAGAGTACCCGGCGCCAGGTGGTATCGGACTCATCGTCCGATAACTTCGAGAAGCACTCCTCCCGTGAATACGAGGAGGAGGAAGATGAAGATTCTCCCCCTCCAGCCCGGGGAGACAAGAAAAGGAAGGCCGCCCCAACCGGGGAGGCCGAAGGGTCCAAGAAGGGAAGGACTCTCCTTCCGGACTGTTCCACCACCGCCACCGACAGCGAAGACGAGCGGTTACTCAGGGTCAAGCCCCTGGCGAAGTCGTAAGTATTTGGATACCAGAGTAACTCATAGCATACTTTTATTGCATTGCTTTTCCTAACGCCGAATATGATCATGCAGTCCACCCCGAGTCCGTATCGACGTATCCTCGTCGGGCGGTTCCTTGGACTCGTCAGATATGAATAGTGAGTCACTTTCAACCGCCTCCTTTCCTCGCCCTACGGACAATGTCGAGGTATTGTCACAAGGGGCACCAAGCCAGGGGGAGATAGTCCTGGAGGCGCCTCAAGGCGACCTTCCGGACTCCAGGTGCAAAGGGGGCAAGACTCCCAAGGGCTCCAAGTTCGGCCCTTAGCTGAACATCGAGGTTCCGGACTCCGGCAGGCGGCCCCCTTCCAAGAGGGGCAAGCCGCCCGTGCCGGTGACCTCTGCCCATCCAGAGGCACCGAACAACCTGCTGGGAGTGCTTCGCGGCGCTTCCATCGACGAAGAGCACCGCACTATTATGAGTGTGGTGATCAAGAAGGTTCAGTCTGCCAAGAGCGGACTGACTGAAGCCTGTGCCAGCCTTCTAACAGGCTTTGAGGTATGTATTTAAAATATAGGAAAATATTACCGCATAGACAGTAGCCCCTGATGCTCTGTTTGGTGTTCACAAAGAAAAGTCGAATAGAGGATTAAATAATATCTGCAGGAGTCTAATATAAGTATGTTTGTATGCATATGCAGGCTTCGCTGCTGACCTCTGCCGCACTGACTGCGGAGGTCACCGCACTGAAGCAAAACCTCGAGCGGCCCGAGAAAGAGCTCGGCCTAACCAAGAGGAAGCTCGAGGAGAACAAAGGTAAGTAATACCTTCTCTATATATATAAAAAAGATGTGGTTGCAAAATGATAGGATCATCATGGATGTGCCAGGGGTCACGGCCGAAGTGGTGACCCTGAAGCAAGCGCTGTCCGAGGCCGAAAACAAAGTGGCCAAGGAGCGCATCGAGCGGGAGAAACATGAGGCACGAGTGGGCGAGGTGCAGCAAGAGCTCCAGGCTCTCGTGAAGAAGCACGAGACTTTGGAGCTTGACTCGAAGACGCGAGAGTCCGAGCTTGCCGCGGCCCTCGAGAGCACAAGCGTGCCAAGGCTGACGCTCAAAAGGCCCTCCAGGAAATTGAGGCGATGAGGAAGATAGCGGCGGGTAAGGCATTCATTATCCAAACCAAGCATGTGAAAGTAAATTACTTGTTACTTACCCGAGTCCAGAGCTCTCCAGGAGCATTCGCAGATTTGCCCCGCAGCGTGTCAGATGCCACAAAGTACTACCAGGCCGAGGAGGGAAGCTCGACGGAGAAGTTGTTCTGGTCTCAGTATACTAGGACCGAACACCCGATGCCTATGAGCGACCAGCTGAAGCAACTGGTCGAGCTGCACAAGGCGGCCGAACAGGCCATGAGGGGCCTTATATTCCGAATGTGGCCTGGTGACTCCCTTCCCAACAGCTACTTCGGCCTGGTGAGGCCGCTTGTGGATGCCTGCCCATGGCTGGAAGTCATAAAGCGGTCCGTCTGCATCGAAGGTGCACGCCGGGCTTTTGCCCGTGTGAAGGTGCACTGAGCCAAGATGGACGCCGATAAGCTAGTGAAGGAGGGGCCGCCGTAGGGCAAGGAGCATCGCCACCCTGAAATGTATTATGGGGTGTCCTGAAGGGTGCCCGTCTTGTGGCGGACGAGTGTGCGAAGGATGTAATTTTTGAATGAACTTGCTTGTGTGATCCTGTATTATGAAAACTTGTTCATGTGCTCTATGCAACGCTTGTTTGAATTCAAAATATTACCTTCTGTGCGGCTGTTTATCAAATCTGAGAGATGGCCAGTCGTCGGCTTCTGCCCCCATGCCATGAGTGCTGGGGTGTTCGGGATAAATCTGAGCACTCTTTTTCCCATTGTTGGGTCCTTCGAGGTAGGTGCTCAGCGCAACGAACAAGGCAATCAGACTATAATGCTTTATCACTCTCACTTAGCCATAGAAGTCTACAATTTTAAATTTTGGCAAAGCCCCTATTATTCGGAAGGCCGAATTCGGGGCGCTATACACGCCTAAGCCGTACAAAGCCGACTCCTTGCCCTAAGCGGCATAAGTCTTTAGGGACTCGAGACCTCTCAAACAGTGACCAGCTCTCGCCTTATCATGATAGTTAGTTTTAGCTTTCTCTACTGAGGTGCTTGCCCAGATGAACCGGGGCACAATCGTAGCAGTTCTCCCAGTGCTACCTTAGCCGATATAGCGGAACGTAAGGTACCAAAACATGGGAGCCGGGCAAACCCAACTATTGACCCAAGACATGATTCGGAGCTGATGCATATAATGCTATAAGTTCGGGGTGCCGCACTGTCAAAAGTGTTCAGACTTCTCACGCCATATTATGGGGTATGCTTAAGCCCCTGGCATATTGGCCGTACCAGAGTGTACGGGTCCTTAATGTCATGAATGAACATATATATATAAAAGAATAGAGAATGCGGTAATAGTCTAGTGCTATGCATTGTTTATTCAAAAAGGTGCGTCGAAGCAGAATGATACAAGTAGTGCGATAAGCAAAAGGTAGGACTATTTGACATGTCCCCTCCAAGGGCCAGCTGAGGAATGGTATTTAAAACAGGTATTTCACTCGTTATTGGAGACCACCTAGGAATTCCATGGTGTGACGTAGCTTTCTGCCTCCTTGGTTGTTGTATCGTGTGTCCGACAATCGTACTGCCGGACGGGGTTTCTAGAGAGTAAAGTCCTGAAAGAGAGAAAAAATAACAAAGCGGGAAGCCCCTAGTGCGGTTGAGCTGCGTTTTGGGGCGTGCCGTAGTCGTGCCCCCCACCTATGCCCATGGTATTTTCAATGCGTAATTATGTACGTGTGGCGCGGATTTCGCCATCTGGCTGGGACTGGGGTGGGGCCCGCATTGCTATGCGAGCTCGGAACGTGCCAGGCGGTCTTGTTGCAGATTACTTCAGGCGCGCTTGACGGTGTCCGGGTGTTTAATCGCCGAACTGGTGGATTGCTTGAAGAGGCTGCTTTGTGCTTCTGCTGCGAGGGCCGCAGTGTGCTCCTCCGTGCAGAGAGAGTGCTCTGTGTTTCCATTGACTGTGATGACCCCCCAAGGTCCTGGCATCTTGAGCTTGAGGTATGCATAATGCGGTACCGCATTAAATCTCGCAAATGCGGTTCGCCCGAGCAGTGCGTGATAGCCACTGCGGAATGGGACTATATCGAAGATTAACTCCTCGCTTCGGAAGTTATCCGGGGATCCGAAGACCACTTCCAGTGTGACTGAGCCTGTGCAATGGGCCCCTACACCTGGTATGACGCCTTTGAAGGTCATTTTTGTGGGTTTGATCCTTGAGGGGTCTATACCCATTTTGCGCACTGTGTCCTGATAAAGCAGGTTCAGGCTGCTACCGCCGTCCATAAGGACCAATGCGGCGAATCTGCCATGACGGATACTAGTGGGGTGGTCCCTGCGATCAAAGGTGATCGGACAGGAGGACCATGGGTTGAACTTTGGGGCGACTGGCTCCAACGCATATACGTCCCTTGGCGCACGCTTCCGCTCCATCTTGGGGATGTGGGTTGCGTATATCATGTTCACCGTCCGCACTTGTGGGGGAACCTCTTCTATCCTCCGGTGTTCGGCGGCCGGGGCTCCTCCTCGTCATCGCTATGTAACCCCTTATCTTTGTTTTCGGCATTTAACTTGCTGGCCTGCTTGAACACCCAACATTCCCTGTTGGTGTGGTTGGCTGGCTTGTCGGGGGTGCCGTGTATTTGACACGAGCGATTGAGTATACGTTCCAAACTAGACGGGCCCGGAGTGCTTCTTTTGAATGGCTTTTTCCGCTGACCGGGTTTAGAGCCTATGAATCCGGCATTGACTGCCGTATCCTCGGTATTGTCGCTGTTGATGCGGCGCTTGTGTTTGTTGCGACATGACCTGCCATTGTTATCCTTGGTATCCGAAGTACCATGGTTCTTCGATATATTATTGCTGCGAGCCAGCTAGCTGTCCTGTCCCGCGCAAAAGCGGGTCATGAGTGTCGTGAGGGCTGCCATAGATTTCGGCTTTTCCTGGCCAAGGTGTTGGGCGAGCCACTCGTCGCGGATGTTGTGCTTAAAAGCTGCTAGGGCCTCTGCATCGGGACAGTCGACGATTTGATTTTTCTTTGTCAGGAACCATGTCTAGAATTGCCTGGCCGATTCCTCTGGCTGCTGAATTATGTGGCTCAAGTCATCGGCATCTGCTGGTCACACATAAGTGCCCTGGAAGATATCGAGGAATCCGGCTTCCAGATCTTCCCAACAGCCAATGGATTCTGCTGGCAGGCTATTGAGCCAATGCCGAGCAGGTCCTTTGAGCTTGAGTGGGAGGTATTTGATGGCGTGTAGATCGTCACCGCGGGCCATGTGGATGTGCAGGAGGAAGTCCTCGATCCATACCGCAGGATCTGTTGTACCGTCGTATGATTCGATATTTACGGGTTTGAAACAAAACCTCTGGGATTTGGTGATCTATTACTTCGTCTGTGAAGCATAGGGGGTGTGTGGTGCCTCTGTACTGGGCTATGTCGCGACGCAGCTCAAATGAGTCTTGTCCGCTGTGTTCGGCCCGGTCAGATTTACTTTTACTGTATCAGGCGTGACGGTTACCGTCTCACATAGTGGCGCGCCCTCGTGATCCGTAGATCGATCTTGCGTGTTTTGCTTTGTCCTCCAATACGTCTCGCAGGTCTAGCGTGTTTCCCCATGCCTTGACATTTTTATTTGAGTGGCGTCGGGGTGCGGGCTGAGCTTTTGGCTGAAATGCCTCTCTGTTGCCGCCACAAGGTGGCCGATCAGCTGTGTCATACGCTGGAGATGTAGGTTTTAATGCTTCCTCCTCCAGTCGGGGTAGCAACCTGCGCTTTGGGTAACTCTTGGAGGGGCGTTCGAGTTCATATTCCTCGGCCGCAAGGACTTCAGTCCATCTGTCAGCTAGCAAATCTTGATCAGCTTGAAGCTGCTATTGCTTTTTCTTAAGGCTATTTGTTGTGGCTATAAGCCGGCGCTTGAAGCGCTCTTGCTTGATGGGATCCTCAGGACGACAAATTCGTCATCGTCGAGGCTTGCCTTGTCTTCGGAGGGAGGCATGTAATTATCATCCTCCGCCTCTCCATCTGCCGCTCTCTCGGGAGGGCTGGCTTCTCCATCCTCCTGCTCTAAATCTTGCTGGAGGGGATTGTCGTCATCTTCGGCACTGTCTGGAGTGCTATTATATCCTGTGCCGGTATCACCGCTTTTGCTTTGGCGAGACTTAGAGTGACGCCGTTGTCGCCGGCGCTTGGGTTGCTTCTTGGAGGGGTCATCCTCCGCTGTCCCGTCGCCATTACCTTCTTTGGGTGTGTCCACCATGTATATATCATATGATGAGGTGGCTGTCCAGTGCCCTGTGGGCAGTGATTCCTGTTCGTCTCCTGCATCGTCATCCATACCATCGATGTCTTCGGAGTCGAAGTCGTGCGTGTCAGTCAAATCGTCGACAGTGCCTACTAAGTGGGTGGTGGGTGGGCGGCGAATTTCTTCGTCATCCGCATCCCAATCCTGCCGGACATAGTTTGGCCAGGACTCTCCTGACAAGGAGAGAGACCTTAATGAGTTCAGTATGTCGCCGAAGGGCGAGTGCTGAAAGATATCCGCGGAGGTGAACTCCATGATCGGTGCCCAGTCGGATTCGATAGGCACAGGAGCAGGCAGTTCGGAGTCCGTGGCCGGGGAAGAATCCGACAGTTTGGCGTCACGGCTCTCGTGAAGGGTAAGGTCGATACTTGGCTCGATCGCCGCTGAGAATGCGGCCTCCGTGGCGAGGTCTATCCACCCGTCCATGGATGGCGCAATTGGCTCCGAATCGAGGGTCCGAGCGGTTGCCGGTGCGGTATCCTGAACACTGTCCGATGGTAGAGCTAAATCATGCTCATCATGACCGTGTGGCGCACTCGGCAGGGGCTCGAATCCGTCGAAGATCAAGTCTCCACGGATGTCATCCATGTAGTTTAAGCTTCCAAACCTGACCTGGTGGCCAGGGGCATAACTCTCGATCTGCTCCAGATGGCCAAGCGAGTTGGCCCGCAGTGCGAAGCCGCCGAATACAAAGATCTGTCCAGGGAGAAAAGTCTCACCCTAGACTACATCGCTATCGATGATCAAAGGAGCCATCAAGCCTAACAATGACGACACAGAGGAACTCTCAATGAAAGCACCAATGTCGGTGTCAAAACCAGCGGATCTCAGGTAGGGGGTCCCGAACTGTCCGTCTAAGGCGGATGGTAACAGGAGGCCGGGGACACAATGTTTACCCAGGTTTGGGCCCTCTTGATGGAGGTAATACCCTACGTCCTGCTTGGTTGTTCTTGATAATATGAGTAGTACAAGAGTTGATCTACCACGGGATCAGAGAGGCTAAACCCTAGAAGCTAGCCTATGGTATGATTATTGTTCTCCATCCTACGGACTAAACCCTTCGGTTTATATAGACACCGGAGGGGGCTAGGGTTACATAGAGTCGGTTACAAGGAAGGAGATCTACATATCCGTATTGCCAAGCTCTTGCCTTCCACGCCAAGGAGAGTCCCATCCGGACACGGGACGAAGTCTTCAATCTTGTATCTTCATAGTCCAACAGTCCGGCCAAAGGATATAATCCGGCTGTCCGGATACCCCCTAATCCAGGACTCTCTCATAATGCTTACATGCTTGACCACTTGGGTGATTATATGAGTAGAACTGTTAATGATCTTAAGCTTATCAGTAAACATGCTTCCATGGTTACAACTCAAGTAGAACAAGTACTTAAGGCACAAGATGATTTGCTTAATGAGTTGAATAGTAAGAATAATGATAATGTTGTTAGGGTTATGACTAGAGGTGGTAAAATGACCCAGGAACCTTTGTATCCCGAGGGCCATCCTAAAAGAGTTGAGAAAGATTCTCAGAGAATTAATAATGACGCACCTAGTCCTTCTAATAAAAAGAAAAAGAAAACGGATAGGACTTTGCATGCTAGTGAACCTGCTATAGACACACGTGAGAATCCCAATGATATTTCTATTTTTGATGCCGAGACACAATCTGGTGATGAACATGAACCCAGTGATAATGTTAATAATGATGTTCATGTTGATGCTCAACCTAGTAATGATAATGATGTAGAGGTAGAAGCTTTTGTTGATCTTGATAACCCGCAATCAAAGAATCAACGTTATGATAAGAGAGACTTCGTTGCTAGGAAATGATGCGGCTTCAACTACATCGGTATTTCCCAAAGAGGAATGGATGATGCAGCACAACTAAGATAGGTTATCGAACCAGTAGGAGAACCACGCAACACCATGTAAACAGCTCCTGGACACAACGAACAAATACTTGCAACCCAACGTAAGAGAGGGGTTGTCAATCCCTCACGGGTATTTTGTTATTGTATTATATCTACTATAATATAATAAAGAAGAGACTCGGGGGCCGTAAATTTCACTAGTGGCTTCTCTCAAGAAAAAAAGCATATGGTGGGTAAACAAATTACTTTTGGGCAATTAATAGAACTTCAAATAATCATGACGATATCCAGGCAATGATCATTATATAGGCATCACATCCAAGATTAGTAGACCGACTCTGATACGTCCATTTTGCATCATGTTTTATATGATAATTATCACATTATGGGCTGTTATTACACATTATGTCACAATACTTATGCCTATTCTCTCTTATTTTACAAGGTTTACATGAAGAGGGGGAATGCCGGCAGCTGGAATTCTGGGCTGGAAAAGGAGCAAATATTGGAGACCTATTTTGCACATCTCCAAAAGTCCTGAAACTCCATGTGAGTTATTTTCAGAATATATAAAAAATATTGAGCGAAGAAAGTACCAGAGGGGGGCCACCCACCATCCACGAGGGTGGGGGGCACGCCCCCTGTCTCATGGGCCCCCTGGTGGCCCTCTGATGCCCATCTTTGGTTATATGGAGTCTTTCATCGAGGAAAAAAATCATAAGCAAGATTTTAGGAAGAAACTCCACCGCCACGAGGCGGAACCTTGGCGGAACCAATCTAGGGCTCCGATAGAGCTGTTCTGCCGGGGAAACTTCCCTCCGGGAGGGGGAAATCATCACCAACGATCCTCTCATCGGGAGGGGGTCAATCTCCATCAACATCTTCACCAGCACCAACTCATCTCAAACCCTAGTTCATCTCTTGTATCCAATCTTTGTATCCAAACCTCAGATTGGTACCTGTGGGTTGCTAGTAGTGTTGATTACTCCTTGTAGTTGATGCTCGTTGGTTTACTTGGTGGAAGATCATATGTTCAGATCCATTATGCATATTAATACCCCTCTAATTATGAACATGAATATGCTTTGTGAGTAGTTACGTTTGTTCCTGAGAACATGGGAGAAGTCCTGCTATAAGTAGTCATGTGAATTTGGTACTCATTCGATATTTTGATGAGATGTATGTTGTCATCCCTCTAGTGGTGTCATGTGAACGTCGACTACATGACACTTCACCATTGTTTAGGCCTAGAGGGAGGCATTGGGAAGTAATAAGTAGATGATAGGTTGCTAGAGTGACAGAAGCTTAAACCCTAGTTTATGCGTTGCTTCGTAAGGGGCTGATTTGGATCCATATGTTTCATGCTATGGTTAGGTTTACCTTAATACTTCTGTTGTAGTTGCAGATGCTTGCAATGGGGTTTAATCATAAGTGGGATGCTTGTCCAAGTAAGGACAGTACCCAAGCACCGGTCCACCCACATATAAAATTATCAAAGTACCGAACGTGAATCATATGAACGTGATGAAAACTAGCTTGACGATAATTCCCATGTGTCCTCGGGAGCGCTTTCCTTCATATAAGAGTTCGTCTAGGATTGTCCTTTGCTACAAAAAGGATTGGGCCATCTTGCTGTACCTTATTTACTTTTATTACTTGCTACTCATTACAAATTACCTTATCACAAAACTATCTGTTACCGATAATTTCAGTGCTTGCAGAGAATACCTTACTGAAAACTTCTTATCATTTACTTCTGCTCCTCATTGGGTTCGACACTCTTACTTATCGAAAAGGCTACGATAGAGACCCTACAATAGTGGGTCATCAAGACTCTTTTCTGGCATCGTTGCCAGGGAGTGAAGCGCCTTTGGTAGTTGGAATTTGGTAAGGAAAAATTTATATAGTGTGCTGAAATTTACTGTCACTTGTTACTATGGAACATAATCCTTTGAGGGGCTTGTTCGGGGTATCTTCACCCCGACCAGTAGAGCAAAGATTTGCTCCTCAACCTAATGAACCTACTGAAAATGTTTACTTTGAAATTCCTTCAGGTATGATAGAGAAACTACTAGCTAATCCTTTCACAGGTGATGGAACATTACATCCCGATTTGCACCTAATCTATGTGGATGAAGTTTGTGGATTATTTAAGCTTGCATGTATTCCCGAGGATGTTATCGAGAAGAAGGGTCTTCCCTTTATCTTTGAAGGGAGATGCATTGACATGGTTGAGGCTATGTGATGATATTGGATCATGGAACTACCAATGATTGAAATTGGAATTTCATCAGAAGTTTTATCCTATGCATCTTGTTCATCGTGATTGTAATTATATATATAATTTTTGGCCTCACGAAGGATAAAGCATCACTCAAGCTTGGGGGAGGCTTAAGTCAATTTATATTCATGCCCCAATCATGAGCTCTCAAAAGAAATGATTATTCAAAGAATTTATGCTCGGCTTTCTCTTAGTAATCGCTCCATGCTCGATACTTCTTGTACTGGATCTTTTATGATGAAGACTATTGAATTCAAATGGGATTTATTGGAAAGAATTAAACGCAACTCTGAAGATTGGGACCTCGACGAAGGTAACGAGTCAGGTATAACACCTAAGTTTGATTGTGTTAAATCTTTTATGGATACCGATGTTTTCCGTGAATTTAGCACTAAATATGGACTTGACTCTGAGATAGTAGCTTCTTTCTGTGAATCCTTTGCTACTCATGTTGATCTCCCAAAGGAGAAGTGGTTTAAATATAATCCCCCCACTGAGGTAAAAAGTAGTTGCACCTATTAAAGATGAAGAAAAGACTATCACTTATAATGATCTTGTTGTTCCTACTGCTTATATTGAGAAACCACCTTTCCCTGTTAGAATAAAGGATCATGCTAAAGCTTCAATTGTGGTTAACAAAAGTAATATTAAGACACCTAAATCCCTTGAGCAAATTAAAGTTGAACCTAGTATTACTATGGTTAAAGATCTCTTGGCCGATAATATTGATGGGCATGTTATTTACTTCTGCAATGAAGCTGCTAGAATTGCTAGACCTGATGCTAAAAATAAACATATACCTGTTGTAGGCATGCCTGTTATTTCTGTTAAAATAGGAGATCGTTGCTATCATGGCTTATGTGATATGGGTGCTAGTGCAAGTGCAATACCTCATTCCTTATACCAAGAAATTATGCATGATATTGCACCTGCTGAGATAGAAGAGATTGATGTTACAATTAAGCTTACTAAGAGAGATACTATTTCACCAGTTGGGATTGTTAGAGACATTGAAGTCTTGTTCTCGGTTCCCCACAAGATGACTTTTGTCCCATTATATTTGGTAGACCCTTGTTGAATATTGTTAATGCTAAGATAGACTTCAATAAGGATGTTGTTTCTGTTGGTTTAGGGGATATGTCTCATGAGTTTAATTTTGCTAAATTTCGTAGACAATCCCATGATAAAGAATTGCCTAGTAAAGATGAAATTATTTGTCTTGCTTCTATTGCCGTGCCTCCTACTGATCCTTTAGAACAATATTTGCTAGACCATGAAAACGATATGTTTATGAATGAAAGAAGATAAATAGATGAAGTATTCTTTAAATAGGGACCTATTCTAAAACACAACTTGCCTGTTGAAATTCTAGGGGATCCTCCTCCACCCAAGGGTGATCCCGTGTTTGAGCTTAAACCATTGCCTGATACTCTTAAATATGCTTATCTTGATGAAAAGAAGATATATCCTGTTATTATTAATGCTAACCTTTCAGAGCCTGAAGAAGAGAAATTATTGAAAACTTTGAAGAAGCATCGTGCTGCTATTGGATATACTCTTGATGATCTTAAGGGCATTAATCCCACTCTATGTCAACACAAAATAAATTAGGAGAAAGACGCCAAACCAGTTATTGATCACCAACGATGGCTAAATCCTAAGATGAAAGAAGTGGTAAGAAAAGAAATATTAAAGCTCCTTGAAGCAGGTATAATTTATCCTGTTGTTGATAGTCAGTGGGTAAGCCCTGTCCATTGTGTCCCTAAGAAGGGAGGTATTACTGTCATTCCTAATGATAAAGATGAATTGATTCTGCAAAGAATTATTATAGGTTATAGGATGGTGATTGATTTCCGCAAATTAAATAAAGCTATTAAAAAAGATCATTACCCTTTGCCTTTCATTGATCAAATGCTAGAAAGATTATCCAAATGTAAACATTTTTGCTTTCTAGATGGTTACTCTGGTTTCTCTCAAATACATGTGTTAGCTGATGATCAAGAAAACACTACTTTTGCTTGCCCTTTCGGTACCTTTGCTTATAGACGTATGCCTTTTGGTTTATGTCATGCACCTGCTACCTTTCAAAGATGCATGATGGCTATATTCTCTGACTTTTGTGAAAAGATTTGTGAAGTTTTCATGGACGATTTCTCTGTTTATGGATCCTATTTTGATGATTGCTTGAGCAACCTTGATCGAGTTTTGCATAGATGTGAAGAAACTAACCTTGTCTTGAATTGGGAGAAGTGCCACTTTATGGTTAATGAAGGTATTGTCTTGGGGCATAAAATTTATGAAAGAGGTATTGAAGTTGACAAAGCTAAAGTTGATCCGTGTCCCAAGGACATCAAAGGTATAAGAAGTTTCCTTGGTCATGCCGGTTTTTATAGGAGGTTCATTAAGGACTTCTCAAAAATTTCCTGGCCTCTGACTAACCTATTACAAAAAGATATTCCTTTTGTCTTTGATTATGATTGTGTAGAAGCATTTGAAATACTTAAGAAAGCCTTGATTTATGCACCTATTGTTCAGCCACCTGATTGGAATTTACCCTTTGAAATCATGTGTGATGCTAGTGACTATGTTGTAGGTGCAGTTCTAGGACAAAGAGTTGGTAAAAAATTAAATGTTATTCAATAAGCTAGTAAAACTCTAGACGATGCCCAGAGAAATTATGCTACTACTAAAAAGGAATTCTTAGCAGTTGTATTTGCTTGTGATAAGTTCAGACCTTATATTGTTGATTCTAAAGTAACTATTCACACTGATCATGCTGCTATTAAATATCTGATGGAAAAGAAAGATGCTAAACCTAGACTTATTAGATGGGTTCTCCTGCTACAAGAATTTGATTTGCATATTATTGATAGAAAGGGAGCTGTGAATCCTGTTGTAGACAACTTTTCTAGGTTAGAGAATGTTCTTGATGACCCACTACCTATTGATGATAGCTTTCCTGATGAACAATTAGATTTCATAAATTCTTCTTGCACTGCTCCATGGTATGCTGATTATGCCAATTACATTGTTGCCAAATTTATACCACCTAGTTTCACATACCAGCAAAAGAAAAAGGTTTTCTATGATTTAAGACATTACTTCTGGGATGACCCACACCTTTATAAAGGAGTAGATGGTGTTATTAGATGTTGTATACCTGAGCATGAACAGGAACAAATCCTATGCAAGTGTCACTCTAAGGCTTATGGAGGACACCATGCTGGAGATAGAACTGCACAGAAGGTATTGCAATCTAGTTTTTATTGGCCTACTCTCTTCAAGGATGCCCGTAAGTTTGTTTTGTCTTGTGATGAATGTCAAAGAATTGGTAATATTAGTAGACGTCAAGAAATGCCTATGAATTATTCACTTGTTATTGAACCATTTGATGTTTGGGGCTTTGATTATATGGGACCTTTTCCTTCCCCTAATGGGTATACGCATATTTTAGTTGCTGTTGATTACGTTACTAAGTGGGTAGAAGCTATTCCAACTAGTAGTGCTGATCATAACACCTCTATTAAGATGCTTAAAGAAGTTATTTTTCCGAGGTTTGGAGTCCCTTGATATTTAATGACTGATGGTGGTTCACATTTCATTCATGGTGCATTTCGTAAAATGCTTGCTAAGTATGATGTTAATCATAGAATTGCATCCCGATATCATCCACAGTCTAGTGGTCAAGTAGAACTTAGCAATAGAGAGCTTAAATTAATTTTGCAAAAGACTGTTAATAGACCTAGAAAGAATTGGTCCAAGAAACTTGATGATGCATTATGGGCTTATAGAACTGCATATAAAAATCCTATGGGTATGTCTCCGTATAAAATGGTTTATGGAAAAGCATATCGCTTACCTCTCGAATTAGAACATAAGGCATTATGATTTCAAACTTGCTGGTGAGAAGAGGTTATTTGACATTAGCTCACTTGATGAATGGACAACCCAGGCCTATGAGAATGCCAAACTGTTTAAAGAAAAAGTTAAAAGATGGCATGACAAAAGGATACAAAAGTGTGAGTTTAATGTAGGTGATTATGTGTTTCTATTCAACTCTCGTTTAAGATTTTTTTTGCAGGCAAATTTCTCTCTAAATGGGAAGGTCCTTACGTTATCGAGGAGGTCTATCATTCCAGTGCCATAAAAATCAACAACTTCGAAGGCACAAATCCGAAGGTGGTGAACGGTCAAAGAATCAAACATTATATCTCGGGTAATCCCATAAATGTTGAAACTAATATTATTGAAACCGTAACCCCGGAGGAATACATAAGAGACACTTTCCAGAATGTTTCAGACTCCAAAAAGGAATACATATGTGGTACGGTAAGTAAACCGACTCCAAAACAGTTCTAATGGCAATTTTTCTCCGTTTTGGAATATTTAATAAAATAGGAAAATAAGAAGTAGTCCAGGAGACACGAGGCGTCCACGAGGGTGGAGGGCGCGCCCTACCCCCTGGGCACTCCCCCTGCCTCGTGGACACCTCGTGTGCTCTCCGGACTCCGTTTTCTTGCATGATACTTCCTATGGTCGGTAAAAATTCATTATATAATCTCCCTAAGGTCACACAAATATCCTCTATTCTTGTTTCGACCTATTTTTCTGACAGACCTAGATCACCATGACGTCTCCGAGTGCCCCCAAGGACAAGTTCTTCGAGAAGGTCATCAACCCCTACCTCGCGGAAGTGCTGCAACATCCTCAAACCATTGAGATGCGTGAGGGGTTGCTGCACATCCGCGATGTTGAGGGACCAAGGAGGACCGGAAGCGTGGAGACAAGGCTCGAGGCAATGGAGTAACAAGTTTTCAAGTGTCAGGATATGGTGGAGTGTGGACTCGACTCCAATCACATAATGATCACGGAGTTCACCAACAACCACAAGCTGGACGCCAAGGACATTGGGGAGGTCATCTTCAAGCTTCATGAGAAAATCGAGCACCTCCAAGCCCAGATCTATGACCTGCAAAATCAAAACTGTGAGTATGAATATAGATTCAAGAGGATGAGTTTGGCTGCAGACTTAAGGATCCCAGAGACTTGATCATCCTTATATGATGATGGTGAGACTATGACTTGGAAGAGGTACGACAAGCGTACATCATCAACAACTCCATCTCCTTCACCGGCAAAAGAGGCATAATCACATGGGTATGGGCACTCCCCTTGGCAACTGCCAAGCTTGGGGGAGTGCCCCGGTATCGTATCACCATCACTTTTATCTTTACCATTTTTCTTAGTTCGGTCCTTTTGATAATATCTTGATCTAGTAGAATAAAGTTTTAGTATGATCTAGTTGTGAGTTTTGCTTTATGATCTTCCTATGTAATCGAGTCCGTGAGCTATATATAATAAAGATTAGTGTTGAGTCAAGGGCTTGGTTATTTTGCTATGATCTTGAGGGAATAAAATAAAAGAGAAGAAATAAAGAGAAATAAAGAGATCATATGGATCTTATGGAGAGTAATGAGATCACATATAAAGAGTATGATGAATAAAAGTTGTTGAGAGTTGACAAACATAGTTTTGGTCATTGTTGCAATTAATAGGAAGTAATAAAGAAAGAGAGGTTTTCACATATAAATATACTATCTTGGACATCTTTTATAATTGTAAGCACTCATTAAAGTATGATATGCTAAAGAGTTGATGTTGGACAAGGAAGACAACATAATGGGTTATGTTTTCTTACATCTGAGATAAATTATATTGTCATGGACCATCCAACATGTTGAGCTTGCCTTTCCCTCTCTTGCTAGCCAATTTCTTTGCACCAAGTAGAGATACTACTTGTGCTTCCAAATATCCCTAAATCCAGTTTTGCCATGAGAGTCTACCATATCTACCTATGGATTGAGTAATATCCAGCAAGTAAGTTGTCATCGTTGCAAGCAATAAAAATTGCCCTCTAAATATGTATGACTTATTAGTGTGGAGAAAATAAGCTTTATACGATCTTGTGATGTGGAAGAAATAAAAGCGACAGCCTGCATAATAAAGGTCCATATCACAAGTGGCAATATACAGTGACGTTATTTTGCATGAAGATTTCATGCATCCAACCAAAAAAGCACATGACAACCTCTGCTTCCCTCTGCGAAGGGCCTATCTTTTATTCTCGTCCTATACTTCATGCAAAGAATCATGGTGATATTCACCTTTCCTTTTTACATTTTACCCTTTGGCAAGCAAAATGTGTTGGAAGGATCCTGATATATATGGCTAATTGGATGTGGGTTTTCATGAACTATTATTGTTGACATTACCCTTGAGGTAAAACGTTGGGAGGCAAAACTATAAGCCCCTGTCTTTCTTTGTGTCCGATTAAAACTTCATAACCGTAAATATCGCATGAGTGTTAGCAACTATGAAAGACTAAAAGATGGTTGAGTATGTGGACTTGCTGACAAGCTCTTATATTGACTCTTTCCTATGTTATGATAAATTGCAATTGCTTCAATGACTGAAATTATAGTTTGTTAGTTTTCAATGAAGTTTCTGATTCATACTTGAGTATGTGAATGAATTGTTACTTTAGCATCGGAGATCATATGACAATATATATATACATATATATATATATATGTTGTTGTTCTAAGAATTATCATGATGCCCTCATGTCCGTACTTTATTTTATCGACACCTCTATCTCTAAACATGTGGACATATTTTTTGATTTTGGCTTTCGCTTGAGGACAAGCGAGGTCTAAGCTTGGGGGAGTTGATACGTCCATTTTGCAACATGTTTTTATATCGATAGTTATCGCATTATGGGCTGTTATTACACATTATGTCACAATACTTATGCCTATTCTCTCTTATTTTACAAGGTTTACATGAAGAGGAGGAATGCCGGCAGCTGGAATTCTGGGCTGGAAAAGGAGCAAATATTAGAGACCTATTCTGCACATCTCCAAAAGTCCTGAAACTCCACAGGAGTTATTTTCAGAATATATAAAAAATACTGAGCGAAGAAAGTACCAGAGGGGGGCCACCCAGCATCCACGAGGGTGGGGGCGCGCCCTACCCCCTTGGGCCCGCCCCCCTACCACGTGGGCCCCCTGGTGGCCCTCTGATGCCCATCTTTGGCTATATGGAGTCTTTTGTCGAGGAAAAAATCATAAGCAAGCTTTCAGGAAGAAACTCCGCCGCCACAAGGCGGAACCTTGGAGGAACCAATCTAGGGCTCCGGTAGAGCTATTCTGCCGGGGAAACTTCCCTCCGGGAGGGGGAAATCATCACCATCGCCATCACCAATGATCCTCTCATAGGGAGGGGGTCAATCTCCATCAACATCTTCACCAGCACCATCTCATCTCAAACCCTAGTTCATCTCTTGTATCCAATCTTTGTATCCAAACCTCAGATTGGTACTTGTGGGTTTCTAGTAGTGTTTATTACTTCTTGTAGTTGATGCTAGTTGGTTTACTTGGTGGAAGATCATATGTTCAGACCCATTATGCATATTAATACCCCTCTGATTGTGAACATGAATATGCTTTGTGAGTAGTTATGTTTGTTCCCTAGGACATGGGAGAAGTCTTGCTATAAGTACTCATGTGAATTTGGTATTCGTTCGATATTTTGATGAGATGTATGTTGTCATCCCTCTAGTGGTGTCATGTGAACGTCGACTACATGACACTTCACCATTGTTTGGGCCTAGAGGGAGGCATTGGGAAGTAATAAGTAGATGATGGGTTGCTAGAGTGACAGAAGCTTAAACCCTAGTTTATGCGTTGCTTCGTAAGGGGCTGATTTGGATCCATATGTTTCATGCTATGGTTAGGTTTACCTTAATACTTCTGTTGTAGTTGTGGATGCTTGCAATGGGGGTTAATCATAAGTGGGATGCTTGTCCAAGTAAGGATAGTACCCAAGCACCGGTCCACCCACATATCAAATTGTCAAAGTAACGAACACGAATCATATGAACATGATGAAAACTAGCTTGACGATAATTCCCATGTGTCCTCGGGAGCGCTTTCCTTCATATGAGTTTGTCCAGGCTTGTCCTTTGCTACAAAAAGGTTTGGGCCATCTTGCTTCACCTTATTTACTTTTATTACTTGCTACTCGTTACAAATTCCCTTATCACAAAACTACCTATTACCGATAATTTCAGTGCTTGCAGAGAATACCTTACTGAAAACTGCTTATCATTTCCTTCTGCTCCTCATTGGGTTCGACACTCTTACTTATCGAAAAGGCTACGATAGATCCCCTACACTTGTGGGTCATCAGACTCCTACTTGCATTACTACTATTACTCCACACATCGACCGCTATCCTGCATGCATCTAGTGTATTAAGTTCATGGAGAAACAGAGTAATGCAATAAGAATGATGACATGATGTAGACAAGATCTATTTATGTAGAAATAGACCCCATCTTTTTATCCTTAATAGCAACAATACGTACGTGTCGGTTCCCCTTCTGTCACTAGGATCGAGCACCGTCAGATCGAACCCATCGCAAAGCACCTCTTCCCATGGCAAGAAAAATCGATCTAATTGGTCTAACTAAACCAAAGATTCGAAGAAGAAGAAATACGAATCTATAAGTAATCATGCATATAAGAGATCAAAAGACTTAAATAAATTCCATGGATAAAAACAAAGATCTGATCATAAACTCAAAGTTCATTGGATCCCAACAAACACACCGCAAAAAGAGTTACATCAAATAGATCTCCAAGAGACCATTGTATTGAGAATCAAAAGAGAGAGAGAGGAAGCCATCTAGCTACTAACTACGGACCGTAGGTCTACAATGAACTACTCACACATCATCGGAGAGGCAGAAATAAGGATGATGAACCCCTCCTTGATGGTGTCTAGATTGGATCTGGTGGTTCTGGAACTTGCGGCGGCTGGAATTGATTTTCGTCGACTCCCCTAGGGTTTCTGGACTATTAGGATATTTATAGAGCAAAGAGGCAATGTGGGAGGCCACCGAGGTGTGCACAACCCACCTGGGCGCGCCTGGGCCCCCAGGCGCGCCCTGGTGGGTTGTGCTCCCCTCGGAGCTCCCCTTAGGTACTTTCTTGGCCCAACAGGTGTCTTCTGGTCTAGAAAAAATCACCAAAAAGTTTCGCTACGTTTGGACTCCATTTGGTATTGATTTTCTGCGAAGTAAAAAACAAGCAAAAAACAACAACTGGCACCGGGCACTATGTCAATAGGTTAGTCCCAAAAAATTATATAAAGTTGCTATAAAATTATTATAAAACATCCAAGAATGATAATATAACAGCATGGAACAATAAAAAAATTATAGATACGTTGGAGACGTTTCAGGAAACATGGTAGAGAAAGAGAACCATGGGTTTAGAAACCCATGCCCTTTCCTCCTAAACCATTCAAGAAGAAGGATGATGAGGATTTTGAGCACTTTGCCGAAATGAT
The DNA here is from genome assembly GCF_018294505.1 of Triticum aestivum. Classification (NCBI taxonomy): domain Eukaryota; kingdom Viridiplantae; phylum Streptophyta; class Magnoliopsida; order Poales; family Poaceae; genus Triticum; species Triticum aestivum. The sequence goes on along the minus strand of NC_057794.1, from coordinate 104,440,500 downwards.
TATACCTATCTTTTTGCATATGCGTTTGACTGATATGCTTAAAATGTCTCCCTATGCTAAGTATATGAAAGATATTGTTACTAATAAAAGAAAGATACTGGAAGCTGGAATTTCCACCATGCTTGCTAATTATACTTTTAAGGGTGGAATACCAAAGAAACTTGGAGATCCAGGAGTACCAACTATACCATGCTCTATTAAAAGAAACTATGTTAAAACTGCTTTATGTGATCTTGGAGCCGGTGTTAGTGTCACGCCCTTCTCTTTGTATCATAGACTTGAATTGAATAAGTTGACACCTACTGAAATTACTTTGCGAATGGCTGATAAATCAACTGCTATACCCATCGGTATTTGTGAGGATGTGCCTGTTGTGGTTGCAAACGTTACTATCTTAATGGACTTTGTTATTCTTGATATTCCCGAGGACGACAATATGTCAATCATCCTTGGTAGACCCTTTTTGAATATTGTGGGGGCTGTTATTGATTGCAACAAAGGCAATGCCACTTTTCATGTTAATGGTTATGAGCATACGGTACACTTCCCGAAGAAAAGACCTCAAGTTCATGGTATCAATTCTATTGGAAAAATTTCAACTATTACTATCGGAGGTTTTGAATTCCCTCTTCCTACTGTCAAAAAGAAATATGATATTCTTATTGTTGGGAACATGCACATCCCCGTTGAGGTAACCTGGTGTTATTCGAAAATTCTCCGGTTTCATTCCATTCAGAAGAAGTTTGTTAATAAGACTTGATCAACCATGTTAATGGATTCCTTTTGATGAGCATGAGATGGATGAATCTAGAAAGCACAACCTTATGTACCCACCTTTCACTTTCTGTTATTTAGAATAAATAAAGCAAAAATAGTATTTTCTGTCTGTTTTCTGAATTATCCATGCAATAAAAAATGTCCCAAAAATAAAATTTCTCCAAATGCCCTGAAAATTTATTTATTATAGAATATTTGAGAATTTTTGGCACTGAGAACACACCATGGGACCTCACCAGTGGGCCACAAGGGTGTAGGGCGCACCCCCTACCTTGTGGGTCCCACGTGGGTCCCCTCCACTTATTCCAGCACCCATCCACTTCGTCTTCCTCTAGAAAAAATCATCCCATAGCTTAAACTCGTGTTCTTGCTCATTTTGCTGCCATTTTTGATCTCCTTGCTCAAGCTCCATTCACAAAACTGCTTCGGGGGATTGTTCTTCGGTATGTGACTCCTCCAATGATCTAATTAGTTTTTGTTCCAGTGCCTTATTTATTGCAAACTTTTGCTACTGTGGTGACCTTGTTCTTGAGCATGATGCATGATATAGCCTTTAGGCACTTGTACGAGTAGTTGCTATCAATTTTGTTGAGTTTGGTTCACTTTTATTTTGGGTCACTAAAGATTTCAGAAATTTTCACAGGAAGAAAATGATGAGGAGATTTTTGAGAGGCTCCTTGAGCTGGGTTCGAAGGAAAAAGAAAATGAGGAGAAGGAGAAGCCCAAGTACAATCTTCCTCGCTGCGGAGATTCGGCCGTGTGAATGACCATGTGATGCATTCTTGGAGGCGACCGGAATTCATGAGGATTTCTATTATTTGGCTGAGAATGCAGGCATCACCGACTTCCTCCACGACCAATGTGATCAGTACCTCCTACTCACTAATACTTCCGTGCAAAATTTTCATTTTCATGCTACGAGATCACCACCCACAGTAGAGTTTCACTTATATGATGAGCATAAGGAGATGATGCTTTATGACTTTTGTGAGGTTTGTAAATTACCTTATGAAGGTAGCGTCAAGGAACCACATCCTAGAGGTGTGAAAGATTTTATTGATGAAGTTACCATAGGGGAAAGGAGAAGGGTGTCGGAAGCGAGAGTGGCTAGTTTACATTTTCCTATTTTGCGCTACTACTCATTATTTGCTAGGAGATGTTTAATTGGTCGCGGGGAGAGTGGAGGCCTTAGTGCTCCTGACCTTGCCATTTTGTGCCATGCTTTACTTCGTGATAGAAAAATTAGTTTAGGCGCTATGGTTGCTAAACGGTTGAGTTTAAACCATACAAAGGGTCCTATTTTTGGAGGTATCTTCACCTCCCGCCTTGCTAGACGCTTCGAGATACCCATTAGTCATAAAGAGAAAGAGGAGAAACTGCTACCCACTATATACTTAGATTATGAAAGCATGGTAGCACATAAGTTTATTCGCTATGATGAGGAAAAGAGACTCATTTATAACTTGATATTTAGCGCGGATACTTTTCATATTATTACCTCGCCTGCACCTACTTTGTTCGATATTCATTCAGGCAGGTACTTTGTTTTGCTCGCAAACATTCACGCATACTAGGAGGGGACACGATCCCCAGTTCCTGAGCCAGAGCCATCACCCGACCCATATCAGGAGTCTATTTATCAGTGGCAGCCACAGGAGCTCACTAACCAGTGGAACCCCAGGATCCTCCTCAGTACACCAAAGAGGACTACTTTGCTCCATGGGCATAGACCAACTTAGGCCAAAAGCCTAAGCTTGAGGGAGTATGTATTTCTGACCGACATTACATTCATGTTCACACACTCATTTCAGTTGTCGGTGTACATACTTTTTCATTGTATTATCCATGTTAGTTTATTTCTTTTTCTCGCTTTCTTCTTGTGTGTTTGAAAAACTTTGAGAAAACCAAAAAATTAGTTGTAGCTCAGTTTACTTCCATGCTTATTTAGTTGTAGTATTAAAATAAAACCCAAAAAGATTTCTCGTTCTTCTTTTGCTTGTTGGGAGCTTTCCGGTGTAAATAGTTTTTCTCGTTCTTGTTTTACTTTCTTCAGAAAAACAAAAACTCCAAAAACATTTCAATGTGTTTCTTTGAAATTCTTTTCTTTTATTTTCTTTGGGGGTTGAGAGGAGAAGATCACGATGAAAATTTTGAGTGTCTCTCAAATGCATTATTGTTGATCTTACAAAGAGCCCATATTACCTTGTCTTCTCCTTTGAATAAATGTTTGTAGATTCCAACTTAGTCCAATGCACGTGCACTATTATTATTATCCACACCATTCGGTCGTGCAAGTGAAAGGCAATAATGACGATATATGCACTATAAAAAAAATACACTTCCGTTATGATACGTGTTTGTCACAGTAGGTCGCTTTTTTTGTCATGCATGTACATCCATGACAAATTTATGACAGAATCAAGATAGTCATACCTGTGCTGTCGTAGAAATGTTCCATGACATTACCAAAATTATCATCACGGAAGTGTCCACTTCCATGACAATAAAGCGTGCGTCACAGCAGTGCTTTCATCAAGGGTGACCGACATGTGGCATCCACCGTAACGGAACGCCGTTAAGCTATCGGGTCGGGTTTTGGATCCAATAACCCGTTAACAGCCCCGACCAATGGGGATTTTCCACGTGTAAAATCATCATTGGCTAGAGGAAACACGTGTCGGCTCATCGTTGGGACAGATGTCATCCACTCACTGGACAGAAGGTGCCTATGATATGTCGACACGTGGCATGGCCCAACAGTGGCCCATTCCTGTGAAAAGGCCGGCCCATTTGACTTGGTCAAAAGCTGGCGGGTCGGCCCATGGAAAGGCTGTTAACGGCCTGTTCGCATATAGCCCATTTACAGCCCGCTAATCCAAGGCCCATTACACCCTATCCGAATTAGGCCCAGTAGCGTCATCTAGGCCGTCCAATATGATTCCAGCCCGTTTTCACTTCTGGCCCATGTATAGCCCATGACGTCTTTCGGCCCATATGAGGCGCTTTGTAACTCTTGGCCCATTAGCGGCCCGTGCTGAAACTGGCCCATAATGAATAGTGTATTACTTTACACCCATTAACGGCCCGTGGTGAAACTGGCCCGTAATGAATAGTGTATCACTTTATACCCATTAACAACCCATTATTCCGTTGGGCCGTTTCCAGCCCAAGTTAACTTTCGGCCTTCTAAGGGCCCATTTATTCTTGGGCTCATTTGCAGCATTCGGTTACTTACGGCCCGTTACTGTCATTTTTTGTTTGTGGGCCAAATTCAGCCCGTCGTTACAGTCGACCCGTTTGCGGACCGTTAGTCTGTTAGGCCATTTTCATAGCATCACCAAATACAACCTATTAACGTCCCGTTATGGTCAGCCCATAAAACGTACGATTTCCATTAAAGGCACATCTACGTCCCATTAAAGGCCCGTACAAGACCCATAAATGAGCCGGCAACCCATGGATCCTACGAGACGTACAAGGCCCATGGATCCTATGAGACGTAGAAGGCCCATGGATCCTACGAGACGTAGAAGGCCCATGGATCCTACGAGACATAGAAGGCCCATGGATCCGACGGCCCGTGAAGGGCCATGGTCGGGCGAATTGGCCCCTGTTTGAATGATATAGCATATTCAAAGAATTATCCTACTCAATACTATCACCTCTAAAAAGCCTACACTATTACAACAAACAGATCAAGGCATAGAAAGGTAGAATAATCCTACACTATACAATAAAGAAATTAGAGCCGATTATACCCACTGGGCATTATGGTTCGGCACAGGTGATAATAAAGCATACACAAATAGCAAATTACATACACTGGGCAAATACAGCTCATACATCATGGACGCGCATCAACTTAACTCCATTTGAACTATAATCTCTTCAGAAAATAGGATTGGCCGGATTCAGATAGCACAAATTTTAGTCTGCAAAATCTCCAATTCCTTCATGGTTACCTCAGTGTCTTGTTTCATTTTTTTGACTCATGCATCTAATACCTGCATGTCCAGTCTCAACTTGTTGATTATACATTGACAATCATGTACACGTTGTCTTGCCACCTCTAGTTGATGCTCGAGAACATCAGCACATTCCAATTCCAATCCATAATCATTCGGTAACGGCCATGCCGCACTGCTCGTAGATCTTTGTGTTGATGTCACTTCATCCTGAAATGTTTGTGTAAGTACACATGACTAGGGCAAAAATATAGTTACAACAGTGAAGCGAACAAGACACTATTTTGTACTACATGGCAAAACAGGACTAACAATAATGTTACACGTCACTTTCAAAAAAAATGTTACACGTCATGAAGCATAAGTAGGTGATATTTTAAAAATTATAAAAAAGATAGTCTGTGCAGCCTACATACAGAAATCCCTCTTAGCTCACTAGAGGAGCATGATGTTGGGGCCCAATTGAAAACACAGACAAGTTACAAATTTAGACAGCACGTTGCATATAAGTAAGCAAGCAGTTGGCCATTCTGTGCCTCAATTAAAGTCTTAGGGAGCATAATGAACAGCAGAGGGTTTCATACAAACATACTACAGCAGGCAAAACTATACAATCATTAGCGTAGTATAAACTAGATTGTGAGCCTCATGCAATAATAGTTGGTTAATAGACTTCAAAGCTTCAGGAACACTTTGGCAGAGTAATTAAATGGTAAGGCCTTTAATTATGTCAACTAATAGTGATACAAGTACCAAACATCGGGCATGATTATTTGGGCATCTCATTAACTAAGGACAAATAAAGCAATTGAAAAGAGAAAATTAACTATGCCTGAAACAAACAAGGAATTGAACAGTTGAGTTGCATACAATGACTTACCTTAGCAGGTTGAAGAGGCTCAGCGCAGCTCCTACTTCTCTTGCAAGGCTCCTTCCTAACATCTTGTACTTGGAAATCCTCAATCTTATCTTCATTGCACCCCCTCTGCAAGGTGACACAAACTAGTTACTCGTCTCCTTGGAAGATAAATATGCATACTTTCCAGTCTGTGAACACAAAAGAATGAGATTATAACAAAACAACACCACATAATGAAACATCCCGCATCTCTTGCACTTGCACACAATGAAATGAGCATTTACTATGTCTGCACTATGTAAAAACTAGGCATACCTTCGAACTAGATCTCCAGGTACTCTTGGAGAGCCTACTGTAGTGTACAACCAAACCTTTGTCACCTATGAGTTAGACAAGGCCCCACTACAGCAGCCCTTAGTGTTTAAATCGTTGACAAGCTCTATTAGAGTGTCATGTCAAGAAAAGCAAGTAATCAAAGCAAACAGTCCTAGTATGGCTGGCTAATGCAAACAAGCAATTGAACAGATGTATGAGCAAATCTTACATATCAAGAAAAGAAGCAAAGAAGGAGGCTTAAAGACCATCACTTGACTGACCAGATTTAAGGGGCATTTAAACATCATGTGCAACGTATGAACTAACATAAACATTGCATATTCCAGATTCTACAATGGAATGCACATGTATTAGGTTATGCCATGTATGATGATGCCTAAATGTACAGATAGCAGGCAGGAGTGATTCATCATTGCACGCACAATTGAATTGCAGGTTAAGGGCCAGTTTGATTCCGCCTTTTTAGGGCATATTGTCAAAATAAGCCATAAAAGATGTAAAGAAGTCATTTTTGAGTTATGGGCTTGGGCTTAACTAATTTCGCTTTGGAGGGGGGAGTTTCGGGTAGAACCTCACTAAAAATTGAAGGGAAGGGGAATAGTGAAATGACTCTGTTGTCTGCCTATATTACACTCAAAATGCAACTGCTGACGCCCGTGTCACACCTGACCCTCACGTAAAAACAAACACGCAAGCATTCATTGCCCTGCCCGCTTGCATATCCTCTCCCCTTTACACTATACAATGAATTGCTATGAGCTCCTTATGCTGTTGCTATATGATGCATTGCTATGAGCTGCTCCTGCTGCTGCTATATGATGAATTGCTATGAGCTGCTGCTGCTGTATGATGAGTTGCTATGAGCTGCTACTGCTGCTATATGATGAATTGCTATGAGCTGCTGTTGTTGTATGATGAGTTGCTATGAGCTGCTACTGCTGCTATATGATGAAATGCTATGAGCTGCTGCTGCTATATGATGAGTTGCTACAAGATGCTCCTGCTGCTGCTATATGATGAGTTGCTACAAGCTGCTCCTCCTGCTGCTATATGATGAATTGCTATGAGTTGCTCCTGTTGCTGCTATATGATGAATTGCTATGAGTTGCTCCTGCTGCTACTATATGATGAATTGCTATGAGCTGCTACTGGTATATGATGAATTGCAGACTGCTGCTGCTGTATGATGAGTTGCTATGAGCTGCTGCCGCTATATGATGCTTTCAGGTGGTGCTGCTATACGATAATAACTAGCCACTTGGACCATAGAATTTCAATAAATAATTGTTCTTCATTTAAATGTGGGTCATGTGTTCTTTGTTTAAATTAGGCAATGGGATCTCTATGGAAAACATTGACCAAAGTAGATTGTGCCAAGTAGATGGTATCTTTGTATTTGCATTTTGAGCAAATAGTGATGGTATGTTTTCCTATCATATTAATTACTGCACTGGGTTCAATTTGTGATGTTTGCAAGTCAAATTAATTTCCATATGGGCAGCAAAATGAAAAAAATATAATGCAATCTAGACTTTCCACTGATCATACCGAAGATAAGCTGAAAACGCAATGAAAAGAACTGGTTGGCTTATTACATCGAGCTTATATTCACAGGTGCTTATTTTCTTAGGATAACTCGTAATAACTGTCCCTAAGAAACTTGGCTAATAGAACTGGCATACAAATAACATGTCACGATGATTGCAATGGAGGAGTGACGTACCATGGCACACTGTATAGGCTCACCACTGCCTCTCCTTTTTTGCGATGTTCCATGAAATTGCCACATACATCTTGTACTTTTTCATTGTGTAACCCTATCTGCAAGTTGACACGGCTAATTTCAGACATCTCTATATGATAATACATTGCATATCCCTTGCGCATATTTAAACCACCAATTAACGGTTGTGTGCGTACCATAAACTAGCCATGACTCTGTATGCTGGACTAGCAGGCACTCTAAGGGAGCCTAATGTAGTGCACTGGAATTCATACATGCCACCTACGATTTTGTGTAATGTACTGTCCATGTTCCTAAATATATATGTCTTTGTAGAAATTCTAGTATTGACCACATACAGATGTATATAGATGCATTTTCGAGTGTAGATTCACTCATTTTGCTCCGTATGTAGCCTATAGTGGAATCTCTAGAAAGACTTATATTTAGGAACGGAGGTACGAGGTAGTATCATGTATGACATCTACATATCTAATTTAGTAGCCAGTAGTAGAAATCATTGTCTGCACAAAGGGATTACTGGTCGAAAATCGTAGCAAAGCATGCCGACAAGCACAGAACAATACAAGAGAGAGAGACGCGCTTACAAGATCATAGCAATGCCTCAGTCCAGGATCTTGGTTGGCCAAGCTGTTAGATACAGAAGAAAGATCGTCCTTGTAGTTTTTGCCAGCTGCATAACAGGTAACAGCGACCGGTTAGTATATTTGAAGTACATCGGGCAGGTGATGTTGGACGGGTTTAAAGGTGACAAGTACCTAGGCCATGGCGGGTGCTTGGCATCTCTCCAGACTGTGGGAATCAGGTTAGAAACGTCGAGGGTGATGACGCTGCGCTGGCTGTCGGGGTCCGGTAAGGAGATCTAGAACCGCCGAGTAGGGTGTTTGTGGAGCGGCTCCGGTAGGGTGGACTATGGTGTGGGCGAAGCGGATCTATGGCTGTGGATGAGGGTGTAGGTAAAGCTGCTCCGGTGGTTGGTTTAAGGATGGTGTCGACGATGCGGATCTGCAGCCATGGACGGGGTGTCAGAAGCTGCTCCGGTGGTTGGGTTAAGGGTGGTGTCGATGATGCGGATCTGCGGCCGTGGATGGGGCGTCAGAAGCTGCTCCTGTAGGTTGGATGAGGGTGCGAGGAAGCGGATCTGAGGCCGTGGACTTGTGAGTTGTCAAAGCGGCCCCGGTAGGGTTGAGAATGATATAGGCGAAGCTACTCCGGTAGGGTTGAGGAAGGTGTCGGCGAAGCGGCTCCGGTAGGGTTGAGGAAGGTGTCGGCGAAGAGGATCAGAGGCCGTCGACGGGGGCGTCGGTGGGGCAGCTCTGGGGTGTGTGGACGAAGCATCTCCAGTGGGGAGTACGAATGAGCCGCTGCAGATGTGCGGCGGTTGACGAGAGTACCGACGAAGTAGATCCGGCACCATGGACAAGGCCGGCACTGGATGGTCTGTGGTACAGTGGTGGATGAGCAGTCTACTTGTTTCTAGGGGAGGTGGGAGGGGTAGATGTGGCCGCAGAAGCAGATCCGGCGAGGTGGACGCCGCTGGCAGTGAATGGGCTATGGTACGCCGGTGGATGAGTAGTCTAGGGTTTCGAGAGGGGAGGGGAGAAAGGGCGATGATGTATAGACGGCATGATGTAAGATGCTCTTGTGATGTGGAGTTAGTCGTTTTTGCGGGAGGGGGGGGGGAGGAAATGGGGGTGCCGTGTAGTGGGGGAACCGGAAGTTACCAAAGCAGCCCCGACCAATCATGTAGATGAGGGTGGTATTGTAACTATTGGTCTCCGTGCACCAAGGACAAAAGGGGGATTTCACATGCTAAAGACTAAGGTGGCAGAAATTTTAGAAGGAGGAAGGAGATTTTGCCGCCCGCGGGATCGTTCGTATCCAGTTTCAACTAATTTTGGACCGTGCTAGCGGGAAGGTCATGCTAGACTGTGTACACGGGGCACGCGTCAGCAGTTAATAACTGGTGTGAAGTCCACCCCAGAAAAATACAATAACTCGGGATGATGCGCCGATAACTTGGACGTTCACACGGGCACGGCCAATCGTACGGGTGTAGTGGCGCGTTCACAAAAAAGGGATCAAACGCTCAGCCTATGTATTTCTCGTGTAAATAGATAATTTAGTTCCATTGGTTATTTACTTTAAACATAATGCATTGACGTGTTAGTGTAGAGGCGCACAAAAAGAAATGGATATTGTAGTCAGCTACTTAAAAGTGTTACCTCATATGATTACATAGCCTCCATTTCATAAATTGTGTACCCGTTGAATTCATATATGAATATTACATATATTACTTCAAAATAGAAACTTAAATCATCCAAGACTAATGAATTTGAATGCAAGAGTAACAATGGTGCATGTTCATGATAGCTACGTTGGTTGTTTGAAGAAACATCACTGTAACTTTGGCATGCACAACTAAAAAGGCTTATTTAAATAGAAAAAATGTGATATGTGAGTGTCCAATCTTTATAGCGTTGAATCGATATTGTACCTTTGGCCACGATACGAAGTAGATATTGACTTATGTTCAAGCGATGCACGTCCACGGTCGCTAGATAGTGATACGTGAATGAATTGTGCAATCTCTCTCACACGCATACATATCTCATTTCCCTATGGGCATCGGAATCACACACGCGCACTTCGTGTATTTCTCTCCCTCCGTCAGGGTTAAATTCGTCTTTCTACCCCATCCTACAAGTCTCTCACACAGAAACACACATGCTCTCTATGTCTAACACGCCCACCCCTTTAATTCCGCCCACCCACAACCACTAATGTCTCTCACTCATATGCTATCTACATATCCCTTAATATAGCTAGATATGTGTCACACAAACTTCTTCTCCCTACTAGCAAGATGCCCATGCATTGCACAGAACATCAAGATGCATTTGTATGAGAAGTTTATCTTGTGGGAGAAAAGGATGAACGAGGGAATTCCTTATTTGCAAATGCGGAGAGGGGTGTGGGTATCTTTTTGCAAAATTGCCATAGTTTCCTTCTTGTCCGTCGGATATAAATTGGATGGCCTTTATTGCAGGATGGCAGGAACACCATCATCACCAACTCTGTTTTTATAAGAGTAGAGATATGTGAGTGTCACTGCCCCCCCCACACACACACTTCCCAACACCGAAGGAGTAGGGTGACACCTCGATCTTGATACTAATCTATCGACTGGCTTCTCTCTCAAACATACACACACACACACATTACCCGGCACCGAAGGAGCTAGTAGGGTGGCACATCGATCTTGATAATAATCTATCTACTCCTCTTTCAAACACACACACACACACACACTCGCTAGTTGTGCCTCTGTGCCTACCGCGCACACTCCCGATACGTCTTTCTCTCCCTCCCCCCAACAATGACAGGAGAAGGGTGACAACTCGGTCTGATCATATTCTGTCAATTGGTTTCTCTGTCAAACATTGCGTCTCGGTGCCTCGCTCGGTACCCCCCTCGATATGTAGACTTCTTGCGCGCGCATAGCTGTAGTGACAATGACGCTGAACCCAGTGTGTCTTCTTTTTACCGGCCTCATGTGATAGTTTTCACCCTGTTTTCTGTTAATTAACAAGGCAACCTTTTCTTTGTTACTACTAGTGAATCTGAAATCATTCGGGGCACACATAAAATATATCACTTCAACCCAATTATCGCAGCAACTATTTTAAAAGAAATAAGCTAGTTGCCCGTGCGTTGCACGGAACATCAAGATGCATTTGTATGAGTAGTTTATCTTGTGAGAGAAAAAGTTGAACGAGGGAAGGCCTTATTTGCGAACGTGGAGAGACATGTGGGTATATTTTTGCAAAATTGGCATAGTTTCTTTCCTATCCGTTAGATATAAATCCGACGGCCTATATTGCAGGATGGCACGCACACCATCATCACCAACTCTGGTGGCCCTGCGACTGCCCGCCGACGCCATGAAGAATGTCCACCTGGAGGTCACGCTCGCCGCGAGGGGCCTCGCCCTGCAAGAATTTGTCGACCTACACATCCACATGTACGAGGAAATCATGTACATAGGTATCTACAAGGCCAGTGATGACGCTATGACGTTGGCCTTCCTCAACCGGCTGGAAGCCTTGGATGCCTTTGCTGAGAAGCACCACAACCTCGCCACAAAAGCATCCGCTCCTTAGCCGCCGGTTGGTGGCCCGGCACACTAAGTTGAGGAGGAGGAGGTTGTACGTTCGTGGATCCATATTTCTTCTTGCCTTCTGTAACCACCACTGTGATCGCATCATCGTGGCCTTAATTCTTATTGTGTTGTTGCATTCTCGTTCCAATCAATACCGACATGTGCGATCCCTTTGCTTAATTATATGCATCACTGTAACTAGTACTCCATCCGTCAATTTATAAGTTGTGCTTACCTTTTCCACCAACTTCGTGCAATGCGCGGGCATCTTGCTAGAAACACTAGAATATGTCTATATAATCCGTATGTGATAGTCCATTTGAAATCTCAAAAAAGACAAATATTTAGGAACGGAGTGAGTAATATATTAGGAGTATATCAAAACAATAGTGATTTCTTTCAAGTTTGTGAACAAATACTACTATTCTACTACTTTGGATCCATCGCAATGCACGAGCACATTGCTGGTAAAAGGAAAAGGCCTGCCGCGTTCCCGTCGCACCCCCACACGCCCGGGAATCGGGAGTACAACACGGCCCGTCCGGCACGACACATGGCTTAGGGATGGCGTGTTGCCTAGCATTTTCACTTTCATGTGGGACCGCCGTTGAGCAAACCGACACCCCGCCCGTCGCCGGGTTGGAAAAAAGAAACGAGGGGAAAATCTAGCTGTAGCACAGAAGCCAAGAAATTTGGTGTCAGACGGGGCTCGTTGATAGAGTAGGAGCATTCCGTACTAGTACTACTCCTACTAGTAGTACCAACTTTGTACTCCTAATACTATATTACTAGTACTACCACTATACAACTAGTAGGTATGTGCACGGCACAACATCGTAGGAACAAAAAACGGGAAGATCTTGTTTTGGGTGATTTATATTTTTTCAATCAACGTAGTATGAATAATATGATGTGGGGGGCACCCATGAAGCTTGTGTGGCTTGGTTGCATGGCTACGGAAGGTTAGAGAAAAATAAATAGATAATGTGTTTAGAGTACACTCCACTAAATAGATATATATACTTTGGATCCATTGCAACGGACCGGCACATCTATATCTATACCTCCTATATAGTGTGTGAAAAACTTTGAAAGTTGGTCGTTGGATGAAGCCAATCCGACGGTACAAAGATGGCAAATCCGAGCACTACTGGCTGTTGGATATCATCCACCAGATTCTGCCACATGTATAATCTAGAAGACTCCATGGTTGAACTTAATTCATGAGTAAGGGCCTCTTTGATTCATAGGATTGCAGAAACACAGGAATAGGAAAAAAGTAGGATTGGAATGGCATGTTCATTGGATCCCTATAGGTTTGAGTTTGTTTGATTGTGTCACATAAAAAACAAAGGATTTCTTTCAAGAGGTTGGAGTGCATGTTAGAATTCCTGTGAAACATAGTACAAATGAATCCTTAGGAAAATATTCTACATGATTCAATCCTACGAATCAAACGACCAACGTAGGAAAAAATCCTAAGGATTCTAATCCTTCAAAGATCCTATGAAAATCCTTTGAATCAAACAGACCCTAACTTTTCCACAACTAAGCTTAGGCAAAGTTATTAGTTCTTCAAAACGAGAGAAACAAGTTGGCAAGCCTAAGGGAATCTTGCCACATTTTGTGTGTGTATGTCATGTGGGGCCTTAGTGTGGCTTGCCTAAGGTGTGGCTTGAATCAAACACTCGCTTAAGTTAATCAAACTTGCCTAACCTTACATTCCACCAGATTTTGCCACATGTTAGAATCCAGAAAGCTCCACATGTAGAAGCATAATGCACAAACCACCAGAATCCCATGCGTGCAATGCACATGTACCTTACTAGTACTAGTTGGTAGTAGTAAGAAACAAATTCCAGTTTTGGCACGAGCTCGTACTGCGGGAGCACCACAAGGCCTGCCGCAGGAGTTACATTTCCCTCTCGGGGCCCACGAGACCGAACTTAAGTGGCTTAGGCTAGCCATAGTGGGGGTAACTTAGGTAGTAACTTAACACATCCCAAGACAATCTTGCTTATGTGGCAAGTATTTAAGGAGGAAAGAGGTGCTTGTGGTAACATAATATGTTACTGTGACATAGTGCTTCCCGAGGCAAAATGAGTCTATGAAATAATAAATGAAGCAATCTATGATACTACTACTATGTTACTTTGCACTGTGGAGATAGTAACTTAGACTAGTGTCATATGCATGACACTAGTCTAGGTTACTCCCCACTATGACCAGCCTTAGTGGTAGAAACAAGAAACGTGATGGTCACCGTGGTTCAACTTCCATGGACAAGCTATCATGTCTGCTGACACATGTATATCAAAACTAGAGTGTTTATATTTCAAGCACGTGAACAAGTATTATTCTACTACTTTGGATCCATTGCAACGCACGGGCCAGCACATTGGTAGTAGTAGTGTCCATCTCTATCTCTAGAGGCCTTCCCTCGTTCAGCCTTTTCTCTCACGAGATAAACTACTCATACAAATGCATCTTGATGTTCCATGGAACGCACGAGGATGTTTCCTTGGGGGTCTCTCCAGCGCGGCGTGGCCGTAGTTGCAAGTTGACGCCCCTTGAGATGCCGACATTGAGGGGCACTCGGATTTCCTCCGATGAGAAGGTAAGATGAGTTTGATCACGTAGTAAATGCATTGTAAAGACTACTTCCGTGTCCATTTCCTAATTCTCCCCCTGCCCACTGTTTCACAGGTTAGGCTCGGTGCGAGTGGAGATTGGCTTGCATATGTACGGGAGGGTACCAACATCAATTTGCACAACATTTACAACGGTGAAACCGTTCTCATAGAACCTTTGTCCAACATTGGGATCATCCATGCAACAGGCCACCGCATGAATTGGTACGATGGAACCACGCTGAGATTGAATAAGATAGCACGAACCTTGCACATGGCAGTCAAAGGCGGACCATGCTGTCTGCGGCCGATTTGTTGCCGTACGAGTAGGAAGACACTGTGCTCCTTTCTAACCGCATCTTCGCGGTGACAAACCAGGGGACTTATTTTGTATGGGACACATCCTACGATATACTCCCTCTCTCCTAGTTTATTTGTTTTGAATCTTTTTGTTTTATAAGTTTCAAATTCAAATTTAGAGCTCCCCATCACATGTTGATATTACAATGTCCATTAAATCGTTGCGTGCATGTATAGTAAAGAAACAAATCTCGAGTTTGGCACGAGTTCGTGCTGCGGGAGCACCACAAGCCCTGGCGCAGGAGTTACATTTCCCTCTCGGGGCCGTCGGGACTGAGCTTCAGCGCCTTACTACACCTACCTTTGAGTCAATAACATGTGGACCCGATAGGTGACTGGTCGACATGTAATGCTCCCGTAGGCAGAGGGGCAGTGGGGCCAAGAGGGGTGAGCTGCAGGTCGGGGGACGTGTGGTTTCATGGGTTCGAGCGGCATCGTGAGAATCGCGGGTGGCTGTGGTAGAAACTTGATGCTCGCCGCATTTTAGGTGGCCCACATGTCATGCACACAAAGGCAGAGGGGCGGTGCGACCGAGAGGGGTGAGGCGCACGTCGGGGGGCGTGGTGTCGTGGGTTAGAGAGGCGTCATGGGAATCGCGAGATGAAACGTGATGGTCGCCGTAGTTGAACTTCCATGGACAAGCTGTCATGTCTACGGACACATGCACTGCATACCGATCATTGGAAGGAGTAGCAGAGAAAGCTATATATGCGGATAAATAGTTCCTTATAGTCAAGTGGACCCATGCTACTACTCTGTTCCAAAGACATGCACACCATTGAAATAGTCCATCTATATCAATATACACCGAGAGGGAATAATTTTTTTTTACAAGAGAGGAAATAGTTCATCCATCCATAATGCCCTCCTACTGGTGCAGCCTTTTCTTCTTCTTCTTCTTCTTCTTCTTCTTCTTCTTCTTCTTCTTCTTCTTGTTCTCATTCTCTGTAGGAGACGGCTTCGCAACAAGCTCTTTGGACCTTGCAGCTATCTCGAAACTCACACGGGCATCGAGGGCAGCATATTTTATCAGCTCGTACGTCAAGGGATAATCCTCCCATCCAGACGACCTTAATGCCACCGTCTCGTCACCCTTCTGAAGATTTGTACCGAGCACAAAATTTTCTACGTCGAATAGGGATGGTGTCTGTTTATCACAAACTTCTACAGGAATTTTGATTCTGGTTTGTAGGTCAGCGATGCTATTCAAATCAAGGTTGTACGGCTCCAGCTTCTGTTCGTCCCCTTCGATGGCTGCCCCACAGAAGTATATGTCCTCCTGAGACAAGAAATCGTGAAGCTCACCTGGTATGGAGGGCGAGTGTATGATGTGGTACACCAAAACATCATCTTTGAAGCACAGCTGAAGGATGGCGGCGCGCTAGATCTTCCCAGGGGCATGCTCCATGTACTCTGCGTCGAGACCGATGACCCTCGTCTCTACCTTTTTGAGGGAGTTGGATACATTGTTGATCCACTGCCGAACAACCCTTGGGTGGACGCTGACGGTGGCAACTATGCGCATCGAGCCTTCGACGAGGACATGTTGGACGCTAAAAACCTGCATCTCGATCTCTATCGCCATTTCGAACCGCTGGAACAGAGGGCTATGGTTTGGAGAATTAGGATTAGATGGCTAGTCTAACTGAAGTAGTAGATGATTATTTAAAGAGGTTAAAACAATGTGAACGTAGTGGGGTTTGTATGCAAATGAAGACGAAGGGGAGGTGAAGAAGCCGAGGAGAATCGGTTCCCGATGGAGAAGTAAATGGGAGAAGTGGCGTGTAGGCAGTTGATTAGATGGCTAGGTAGACTAAACGAAAAGGCTATGCGGGTAGACTGATGAGTCGCACCTGTTCGTGTACGTGCCCATCCTTCCTGATAGGTGGGACCTATGCAAACAGTTAAAAAATGTGTCGTAGTTTTTCTTGAGCGCGTGACTGGGAGACACAACATTCTCTGGTTAAGGAGTACTCCCTCCGTTTAGGTGAGTATAAGTCACCTTATGAAAATCAGGTTTTCCCAAAACCTTTAGGCGTGGAGGATTAACTTCCTGCTCGATCCCCTCCCTGCCTCGTTAGCCAGAGTTCTCTTCCTCTGCTGCCGCATTCTACCTTTCCATTATTCCTCTTCTCAAGTGTGGAACGATCTGCATGCCGTCCTTGATGCACCAGAACAACCACTGCATGCATCGCGGCAGAGCGTTGATTGGGCATGCACGAGGATTTGGTTCTGCTCGCAATATGTGTCGGGTGGTAGGTGCGACATATGCCAACGGGTGGCTTATCATTGTGGGAGCCAGTAAGACATCGCCGGTGCCTGGAAACGGGATGAGGCGAAGACATGCACGCCGGCGGATCTTACCCAGCTTCGGGGCTCTCCATGGAGATAACACCCCTACTGCTGCTCTGCGGGGTCTCCGCATGATCACTAGGTAGACAAGTAGCTACATAATGCTCCTTGAGCTGTTTGGTGGGAGGAGGAAGAAGGGCACGGCTAGCCTGTTTTTTCTCCTTGTGTGGTGTCTAGGACTAGCAGGGGGTCGAACCCTTTGCATGGGTGCCCCGGGGGGTTTATATAGGCCTACCCCCCGGGGGTACAATGGTAATCCGACTGGGCGCGGGTCCCAGCTGTCTGTGACCGCGCTCGCCGGCTTCTGCGCCGACTGCTGGGGCCCGCCGGCTGGTGGGTCCCGCCGGCTACCAACTCCTTGGCAACAGGCAGGCCCCACTGCCAAGGGTCTTGTCGATGGCTGGCTACTGTTGCCTCATCCTGATGACGAGGGCTTCGTCGAGGTAAGCGTGGCTACAGTGCCGCCGTCTGGCGGGCGATTACCGTAGCCTTATCGCGTCTTGTCTCCTTAATGGGGCGTCTTCTTCGAGGGGGGAAGCGAGCCGGCTGAGGGGAGCCGGCCCCATCTCGGGCCGACTGGGGGAGGCCAGGCCACCTTCGGGTGTCTCTCTGCCCAAAGGGGCCCACCGCCCGTGGGCCGTACTGGTAGCCCGTCGTGGATGACATCAGGGTCAACATGGCAACAGTGCCGCGCCGGACGGGTCATGGCCACTCCGTACGGCGCACTGTGCCAGGCATGCTCCGGGATTCGGGGGTGGCAGGCTTTACTGTAGCCACGCCCCGTCTCATCGCCGCTAGGTGGATGCAAACTTTGAGGGTACGGTCTCGACCGCTTTATGGGAGCCGGCTTCTTGGAGTCGGCCTCCTCATGGCCGGCTTCTTGGAGTCAGCATCTTGGACCCGGCTTCTTCGAGTCGGCCTCCCATGGTTTTCTTCATGAGGGGTAAAGTCGGGCCGCCTTCTTCGAGCTGGCCTGGGTGACAGCCAGCAAGGGGAAGGCGGCCCCACGTCTTGGATTCCTGAGAGCCGGACGGGCTCGTAATTTTTTCAAAAGGGCCAGGGGAAGCCGACTAGGCTACCCATGGCTATTTACTCCGACAGTAGTCCCCGAAGCTGATCGAGCTTCAAGGCGGACAGAGGGATGAGAAGCTTGGTCAGCTTCCTATCCTGAAGAGCCGGCTTAGCTTGTTCACGCCGACTTCAGAGAGCTCCGGTTCTCGTAGGTGGGAACGCGGACCACGTGGCGAGGAAATCCTGCCAACGCACACGCGCGACGGGACGTCGCCGCAGGCCCGGGCCCACCACTCGCAGGCCTCGGTCCGAGCACGGATCTTCCGTGGCCCACATGGACCGCTCGCCTTCCCGCGGCGGTTTATTTCGCCATCATGGCACAGTAATCGCGGGACGTGGGGGAGTGGGCACGATCGATCCCCACGCTTCCCCACGCCGCGCCTCCTCGGTTCCGCCACGCGAGCCTATAAGTAGGGGGAGGAGGGGGAGCGACAGAGGTTCGCACGCTCTCTCTCGCTCCGCCCCTTCTCGTCCTCCTCTCTTCCTCTCGTTGCCGCCGCAACCTCCCGTCTCAGCGCCACCGCGCCGCCACATCGTCTTGCTCCCATGGCGCTATCGAGCTCATGGAACGGCTCCAACGTCCATGAGGACCATGTTGCGTTCCTCTGCCAGACTCGGCGCCTGCCCGACGCCAACCTCGTGTGGGTCCGCCTGGCGCCGGAGACGGAGATCTCGCCGGCACCGGAGGAGGGTGAGCGGGTCGTCTTCCGCTCGCACTTCCTATGTGGCTTCGGCCTTCCGGCGAGCGGATTTCTATGCTCCTTCCTCGAGTTCTACAACCTTCAGCCGCATCACCTCACGCCCAATGCGGTGATGCTACTGTCAGCCTTCGTCTCCCTCTGTGAAGGCTTCTTGGGGCTGCTCCCCACGCTGGAGCTCTGGGGGGAGTTCTTCCAGAGCAAACTCGGCACCGTCGTCGCCGGCATGCCCGCCCCCTACGGGGCCTTCATCGCCATGAGGAGGGCGGGCGAGAACAACCCGTTCCCGCCCATCCCCCTGATCCAGTCGGTGAAGATCTGGCAGAAGTCATACTTCTACGTGAAGAACATCGCCGAGCAAGGAGACCACGTCAACCTGCCGGCTTACGTAGCCGGCCCGCCGGCTGGGAGGCAGCCCTCATGGAGTTTCCGGTCCCGGTCACTGTCTCAGGCCGGGAATGCTGCCGTGTCCCGGCTTTGGGTGATGATCCAGTCGGAAGGTCTGAGCGGGGCCGACTTGGTGGCCGCCTTCGTGGAGCGCCGGATATCTCCTCTCCAAAGCCGGCCCCACATGATGTGCCAGATGAGCGGCCGGTACGACCCATGCCGGCTGAGCACCAGGGAGATGCCTCATGCGGAGGTATCGTACATGGTAAACTACATCTCCAATTGCAAGCTCGCCGAGGACTGGCGATACGGCAAGGCACCGTACTCTCGCGCCAACCCTCCGCCTGTGGTAAGTTTTTCTTTTCTTCTTCTTGTTGGTGGCCGGCTTCACGATGGCCAGCTTCTGATCAGTCGGTTCTTCTTAGTAGAACCCTCTTCTCCCGCCGACGACCGGGGCAACGGGGATAGAACGCCAATACGCCCCCGACCGCACGGCGGACGACGTCGAAGACCCAGACTTGGGGGCCGCCGCCATGGAAGACGCCGTTGTGGGGGACGACGCCGAGCCCGGGGGCGCAAGGCTCACCGCCAGCTTCGAGGACTGGCCAGATGATTTCGAAACCGAAGTCGCCCCGCGTCGCCAGCCGGCGGCCGACCATCAGGGCGCGGGCTCGTCCATCGCGCCGGCTGCCGGCGGCGGTGCACAGAAGCGTCGGGCCGCTTCAGGCCTCTTCGGCAGTCGGCCGAAGAAGTCCAAAGCCTCCCGCGGCAACCAAGCGAGACGAGGCGGCTGCGAAAGCGGCCCGCTTCCGCAAGGCGGTGAAGCAGCCTCAGGCGGTCTCAGCGTAAGTCGTCAATTGCCTTTTCGCATGCTCTACATCATTCTTTTCTTGTTCGAGCATTCTTCTTAATTTCTTCCGCTTGCTGGAGAGGGCGCCGCTTTCCCTTGAGCGTGGTCCGGGCGGCTCCGTAGTTGGGCCTGCTGGAGGTTCTTCAAGCTCCCACCGTGTGGACCCCCGCGCCGACCTCAGGGAGGCCACAGAGCGGAACGCTCGTGAAGCGCGGGAGGAGCGCGAGGCAGCGGAGAAAGCGGCCGCCCAGGCGGCGAGGGAGCAGGCCGACGTGGCAGCCAAGGCCCAGATGGAGGCGATGACCACGGAGACGGAGGCGGAGGGTTCCTGCAACCAGCCTCCGCTGCTCGCCATTCCCCTCCGAGCCATGGCCCCCGACACCCCATTGCCCTTGGCGGAGGAGATCGTCCAAGACCCGCCGCTGATGGGGAGGGGGGAGGACCCCGTGGCCTTTGCAAGGAAAGCGCCGCCAACAGCACCAACCGGAGCGGGCCAAGGCGGCCAATCGTCAGTGGCGCCAGAGGGGCCGACCGGGGGTGAGCCGGGGAACAGAGCCGGCCTCAAGGTGCAGCCGGCGACAGGCCGACGCGCAGGGGGAGGCGCCGCTCCGCCGGAGTTGCGCCGAGTCGCGGGCGCAGGCCGGTCGGCGGAAGATCTGGAGGCGGCCAGCACCGCCACGTCCGAGTGGACTCCCAGCGGGGGGACTGGCGAGCTGAATGTGGCGGCTCAAGGGGTCCGGAGCCGGCTGCAAGCTCAGGCCGCCCTACTGCAATAGTTCACCCAGGAGTTCCTGTCGACGCGAGCCACCATCCGGGTGAGTCCTTCATTCTTGGCCGCTTTGCTCTCTTAATTTCTTCCGTGGGGGCGCATCAGCGCACCCACTGGGTGTAGTCCCCGAGATTCGGGCCGACTGCTGCGCAGTCGGGTCGGATCTTTCTTGAAGGCTACCTTATTTTTGCCTCTTGTCTGAACTTCCAGGAATATCACAACCTCCGTGCTACCGCCTTCAACTCCCAGGCTCGGGAGTTGAGCCGGAGGACCGACGACCTGGCCGACAGCCGAAGTAAGTACTCGATCTTGTCTGTCTCCTGTGGGGGCACGTCAGCGCACCCACTGGGTGTAGTCCCCGAGATTCGGGCTGACTGCTGAGCAATCGGGTCGGATCTTTCTTGACGACTCTTTTTTTATTGGTTTTTCTTTTTCTTTGTCTTCAGGGGCCAACGCCGACTTGAGGAAGGAGCTCGGCGAAGCGAAGGCCGCCCTTCATACCAAGGATGCCGAGTACGCTGCCTTGGTCCAGGAGCGTGATCGCCTGGCCAAGAAGCTGGTCGACCAGGATAAGAGCCACAAGGCGGCCCCACAGGCGGCGCAGGATAGCGAAGCCGCCCTGAAGGTGTCACATCCTAGCTAGTTTATGCATTAGAGTGTTGCATCATGTTTATTCATTCATCAGAAACCTGAAATGGGGATGACAGAACCCCCAGTCCCCTCTGAAACCAATTAGGGTTTACTAAAAACTTTTTCAATGAACCTGAAATGCCCTTCTAAAATGCCCATCATTTTTGTCTTGGTTCAGAACCTCTACCAAAAGTGATGCACATTTTCCTAGGCCATCTTAGGGTTTTTGAATTAAATCATAAATATTTGAATTTGGGCATTTAAAATTATATAAAATATTTAAATGCTCAAATATCTCCAAACTAAAATGTTTCATGTTGGAAATAATCCAACTATGGACCAGGAGTAGTTTGGTGATTTTAGGAGTTGCCTAAGTATTTTATTTAATTCAACAAAGTTGCAGAAGTATTAAAAAAACAGAAAACAGAAAGAAATGGAAAAAACTTACCTGGCGCCCAGCACCCGGCCCACCTGCCGGCCCAGCCCAGCGCCGCTCCAGCGAGCTGCTTGCCGGCCAGGCAGGCAGGCAGGTGCCCGACGGCGACCGCAGCGCGCGCCACGCACCTGCTCGCCGCCTCGCCGCTCCTCGCGCCCGGTGACGTCGTGGATCAGCCTCTCTCGCTCCCCCGAACCCCCCAGACACCCCCTCTCCTCTCCAGCTCCTCCCCCTCGCGCTCCCCCGCCATGGCCGACGCCACCATCGCCGTGCCTTCGTCGTAGCCGTGCTCCCCGCCGCCCGTGCGTCCTCTCATCGTGTCCAGGAGCTCCGCCGCTGTCCACTTCATCGAGCAGCCGAGCCCCGAGCGCTCGCAACGCCCGAGTCCACCGCAACGACCTCGCCCGAACCGCCGTCGCCGGAGATCCCCTTCAACGCCGTCGTCGCTCCGGTCCATCTCCGGCCACACCAAGGGCTTCGTCGCACTCACTGTGAGCTTAGCCATCTTCCCCCCCCTCCTTTTCTTGCTCCCGAGCTGTGTAGCGACCTCCCGGAGCTCAACCGCACCCACCACCGTGGAGCTCGTCGCCGACGTGCTCCCGGTCATCCTCCGGCCACTCCACGGTGTCCGTCATGCTCACCGTGTCACTTAGCATCTAGCTAGCCACTTCCCGAGCCTCACCGACCCCTCTAGCGTCAAGTTCGTCTTCGGCCGAACCCCGGTGGCCGCCAAAGTCGTCGCCGGCGCCAACTCCGGCCACCCCGACCCCAACGGACTCCACCAAGAGCTGCGGCTCGTCCTCAGCTCCACTCCGGTGGTCTCCGCGACCCATTTGGTGGCCGAAACAGCCAAAACCACTTCCGCCGCCGCGTCGGGCTCGCCGGCGGCTAAACGCCGGTGCAGCCGACCCGGGTTTGACCACGGGTGGGCCCTGGTTGACTCCCCTGAGTCAATGACAGGTGGGGCCCAGCCCTGTTAATTAAACAGGTTTAGTCTTAATTAAACTTTAATTAATCTAATCACACTGACACGCGGGACCCA
Source organism: Triticum aestivum (assembly GCF_018294505.1). Taxonomy (NCBI): domain Eukaryota; kingdom Viridiplantae; phylum Streptophyta; class Magnoliopsida; order Poales; family Poaceae; genus Triticum; species Triticum aestivum. The sequence continues at coordinate 104,417,429 of NC_057794.1, read as the reverse complement.
CTGTCAGGTTTGACCCGGACGTGTTCCGTTGACCTGCTGACGTCACACTGACGTCAGGCTGACGCAATAATTGATTTTCTGGAATTAATCTAATATAGGAAATTCCAGAATAAAGTTTAAACTTCAAAAATTCATAACTTTTATTCTGTAACTCCAAATCAGACAAATTATATATGAAAAATGATCAGAAAAATCCAATCTATCCATCTGTACTATTTTCATGCATGATTAAACAAGTTAACCTGATGTTTAATACAGAACAAGGAAAAACACTTTAAAAGGCCATGTTTGAGTTTGGAATTTGAATCTTTGATTCAAATTGGTTCAAACCCTTCTGGTCTTAGTTGCATTAGCCCAACACACTCATATTGCTATGTTTCATGCATGCATCATATTGTTGCACATTGTTTGGTGATGGTTGTGTACCGGTGTTCTTTGCGGCAGGTTCTGCCCCCGAGGAGTACCGTGATTACCCTAACGAAGAACCGTATCAGTGCATCGAACCATCAGGCAAGCAACCAACCATTTGATCATATCGATACAATCCCATGTTCTCGCTCCTGCTCTCTTTTACTGCATTAAGACAACGCGTTTCAAACTGCTGTGTGCTACGGTAGTTGAGCCCATTTCCTCTGCATGACCTGTCATTGCCACAGTAACTAGATGAAACCCACTAGCATGTGTAGGAGTTGATTGAGCCATATGTATGTGTTGTTCCTACCTTGCTATGCCTGCTATGCTTAGAGTCGTGTCAGGTCTGGTTCATCTGGGTGATGGCTAGAGTGAAATGATTATGTCGGTAATGAGAGTGGTGTGGTGAACACGATTTGGTAAAGGTATCGATGAGAGGCCATGTAGGAGTACATGGTGGGTTGTTTCATTGAAGCCGACCTTAAGCACTGAGATCTGTATGTGTGATTTAAGATACAGCTACTACCATGCATTGGGCCCTGAAATATGACCCCGCTCGACTTCTTATTCACCCTAGCTCTCTGTCCAGGAGTTGCACGTAGTTTCTGGTGTTTGTAGCCTACTGGAGGCCGTGGACAGCGCTGACCGTAGGGGTGGGCTGTGATGCGGTAGGTACGTGGCACGGTGTACCGAATACCCGTTAGGTATCTCGGGAACCCTGTTCACATCGTTCGGGGCCGTATGGGAAACCTCGGCCGGACTCCCTGCGGATGGAACCTGGATAGGCGATAAACCTGGACTAGAGACTTAGGTGTTTAGGTAGGTCGTGGTCTACACCCACGTCGGCTTTCGCTTGAAGTCTGCCGAGCACATGTCGTGTGCAGACGCTAAGTGGTGGAAACATGTATGAAGAAGTACACCCCTGCAGGGTTATCATGATCTATTCGAATAGCCGCGTCCGCGGTAAAGGACTACTTGGTTGCCTATACAGTTCATAGACAAGTAAATGGAAACTACTAAAAGCCTCAAGATAAGTGTGAGTGCCGAGGATGGCTCTTCCGTAGGAAGACGGAGGTGGATCCTCGGTAGTGTATTGAATTGGTGAGTAGTGGACTCGTGTACGCAAAACCATTTCAAGTTGGAGTCTCGTAGGTTAGCCTAGCCAAGAGTCAAAGCTGGCTTGCTGCAATAACTCCACCAACCCTTCTTGATAATATGCATGTATGTAGGATCTGATGTAAGTCTTGCTGAGTACCTTTGTACTCATGTTGCTATAATTTACATTTTTACAGAAGACGCTGCAACCCCTTCTGATGGGTTCTACGTAGACGTTGACATCAATGAGTAGGCTAAGGCCCAGGTGGTGATCCTGAGCTTGTGAAGGACCACGTAGTATAGCTAGGCTTTCCAAGCCTCTTTTATTTTTCTAGTTGTCTGTACTCAGACAAGTTACTTCCGCTGCTGGTTTGTATGACTGTATGACTTGAATGCTGGGTCGTGTGACCCGTACCTTTGTGTATGTTATGTATGGCTCTCTGAGCCTTAAATAAAGTACTTGTGTCGTAGAGTCATGTTGTGATGCCTTGTTGTATTTGCACATATCGAGCATATTGTGTGTATGATTGAAATGCTTGGTATGTGTGGGATCTGACTATCTAGTTGTTTATCTTTAGTAGCCTCTCTTACCGGGAAATGTCTCCTAGTGTTACCGCTGAGCCATGGTAGCTTGCTACTGCTCTGGAGCACTTAGGCTGGCCGGCATGTGTCCTTCTTCGTTCCGGTGTCTGTCCCTTCGGGGAAATGTCACGCATTGAGTACCGGAGTCCTGTTAGCCCGCTACAGCCCGGTTTACCGGAGTCCTGCTAGCCCAGTGCTACAGCCCGGACCCACTTGCTGATGACCGACACGTTCGAAGCTGGGTCATGGATGCCTGTCCCTGTAAGTCTGTGCCACTTTGGGTTTACGACTAGTCATGTCAGCCCGGGCTCCTTATCATATGGATGCTAGCGACACTATCATATACGTGAGCCAAAAGGCGCAAACGGTCCCGGGCAAAGGTAAGGCGACACCCGTGGGGATACCGTGCGTGAGGCCGCAAAGTGATATGAGGTGTTACCGGCTAGATCGATGTGACATCGAGTCGGGGTCCTGACAGCGTTGGCATCAGAGCCGGACTGCCTGTAGGTTCTCCAAGCCAAACTGGTCGATGTTGAGTCTAGAAATTCTTTAGTTATATGTAGGGGAATTGTTTGTGGGTGGAACGTAAGGCTCTTTTTACTCCTTTATCTTATGACATTCTGATCTGAGTCAGTCTATTCTTCCACCGGGGGTTAAGGAATTAGGATCTATTCTCTTTATCAGGATCACGTGTTACTAATCAGTAGTACCTTATAGGTTTGATGGATACAAGCCTAGTTCAATTCTACTATCACATTATGTTGCTAGGATGGACTCAGAACTTGATATGATGATGTTGAGTGTGTATGAAATCCTTTGTCAAATGTCTCAAATCCTTCTTGAGCATTTACAGCTGTTATGCTGCCGAAATTTTGCTAGAAATTCTAATGCCTTTGCATTATGATTGTGTTTTCAGATGGCCACTCGCGACCTCAATCAAGTGGTTCGCCTGACTCGATGCCTAGATGTACCCGGTCATACCGCCATGTTGGTCAGGGTAATGACTGAGGCTGGATACCGTTGGTATCCTGAGTACACGGTCGAAGAGCAATTCCGAGACTTTAATCAAAGCCAGTATCTCTGCACTGTCAGGATATTTCCATCTTATCCTGGGTCCACCGAGCCCCTTCACTGCTCCTATGGACTCGGGGTTACTATTGAGATGGCTGTGCAGGACGCCGCCTACTCTATGATGACCATCATGCGAGTCAGGTCCGGCCTATTTCGGGACTCTGATTTCCGGTATATGCCAGGATCACTTCCGGGAGCACAAGGGTATCTCCAGGCTATCTATGCTGACCCCACCCAGGAGGATTCACGGACTCGCACCACTGCCGAGATGCTCGAGGATAAGGACCGTGAAAATCGGGCCTTGAGGTTAGAGCTCTTCAATACCCGTGCTGACCATTGGGCCACATTGACTCGGTTTGCACCGGCGGTGCAAGCTGGATATTCGGATATGCGCGATCTCTATCCTGTGAGATCTGCTCTGCCAGACGTGATGGGTTGGCGTGATGTAGGAGGCATCACCCCACCTCGCGGTCCCCGCAGGCCACCGTCTGTTGGTCCAAGACCTCATCCTAGTCCCTATGGTCCACAAGCTCCGCGAGATCGTCTGTTTCCGGATGATCATGTTGAGCTTCCAGGCTATGGAGGTGACTTTTACGAGGACTACTACGGATCGGTCTGAGTTAGTGGTAGTATCACTAGTTCGTGTTAGCTGTGTCGTCTATCGTCCTGCGTGACTCGTGGGATATGACCTAGTTGTATCGCCTTCCGGAGGTGTAGAAAAATAATGTATAGTAGCTGGGAATGCCTCCGATGAGATGTAATCCTCTTTTCACCGTAATAGTACTTTGTTTGGTCTTGTACTAAACCCTGTATGGTGTGTATGACGATGGAATAAAGAAGCAGTTTCTGTATCTACCATGTCATACGGATGATCATCTTGCATTCCGAGTTATTCCTTACATTCTGTATCCTATGTCGGAATTTTATCATTCTGACTGAATCATTGTCTTGTTTACCTAGGATGGTCAACACGCGCACTAACCCTGCTCCTCAAGAGCAGGTCGAAGGCAGTGAAGTCAGGAATGCAAATCTGCCTCATCCTCCTTCCCTAGCCGAGGTTATGATGGAAGCCGAAAGGAATAAACGGGAGACCAACCGTTTGTTGGAGCGTATTGAACAGAACACAGCACACCATCAGAGGACTAATGTGGTGTCACTCAGTGATTTCATCAAGTTACATCCACCCACGTTCCACCACTCCGTCGAGCCTCTCGACGCTGATGACTGGCTTCGCAGTATCTCTCACAAGCTGCGTTCCGCGCTAGTAGCTGAGGCCGACAAGGTCACCTTTGCTGCATACCATCTTGAAGGCCCCGCCAGTTTATGGTGGGAGAATTATGGAGCTATGCGCCCAGCGGGCCATGTCACTACTTGGGCTGAATTCAGCGAGGCTTTCCGTGAACATCACATTCCGGAGGGTCTCATGGACCGTAAACGTGAGGAATTTTGCAATTTCACCCAAGGCCGACTCTCTGTGGATGCTTACAGCAGGGAGTTTGGTAACCTCGCACGATATGCCACTGAGGAAGTTTCTACCGATGCCAAGAAGCAAGCAAGGTTCCGTAAGGGGCTTAGTCCTGAGCTTCGCCGCGACCTCCGTCTGCATGAGTGCACATCTTTTCAGAAACTTGTTAACAAGGCCATCAGTGCTGAAACTGGTCAGACTGATTATGACGCAACACGCAAGCATGGCCGTGACATGGGTTCCTCATCCGGTGCTGGTCCTCAGAAGCGCCGCGTGTGGGTGCCCAACACCGCCCTGCCACCCAGGTTCACACCGAGGCCATCTTTCCAGGCGCCTCGCCCTGTTCAACAGTCTGCACCAGCCAAGCCCTATGGGGGTCCAACCAACAATGCTCCTCCACGTACCAGTTCCGTGACTTGTTTCAAGTGTGGGGAATCTGGCCACTATATGCGTGAGTGTCCCCAGACCAACCCCAACCAATCTGCTAAAGCTGTTGGCCGTGGCAAGCCGACAGGGAAAGTGTTCCACGCCAAGCCGGCCACCGCTACACGTGGCCATGTCAACTGTATCTCTGCCGAGGAAGCTCAAGAGGATCCCAACGTCGTTCTTGGTACGCTTCTTGTTAATTGCCACCCGGCATCTGTTCTTTTCGATACAGGAGCCTCTCATTCTTTTATATCCGAAAATTATGCTCGTTTGCATAACATCGCATTCTGTGACATGCCAACCTCTATGGTAATTCAAACTCCGGGATCCAAATGGCAAACTTCTAGAGTAAGCCATGGAAATGAAATCCAAGTCGACAGACTTGTTTTCCTCGCATCTTTGATAGCCCTTAAATCTTCAGATATTAATATCATTCTGGGTATGGACTGGATGTCAGTTCATCATGCCCAAATTGATTGCTTCTCTAGGACTGTTCAACTTACCCATCCTTCGGGGAAGATAGTCAATGTCTTGACCCGAATAGCCAAGCGACAGTTATATTCTCTTAACGCCAGCCCTTTGCCAGACCTTGAGGACGTCCCGGTAGTCCGTGACTTTCCGGATGTCTTCCCAGAGGAATTGCCAGGTGTTCCACCTGACAGGGATGTTGAGTTCGTAATAGACCTCATTCCAGGAACCGTTCCGATTGCTAGAAGACCCTATAAGATGGCACCACTAGAACTAGCCGAGCTTAAGAAACAACTCGATGAGTCCTTGAAAAAGGGTTTCATCCGACCTAGTTCATCTCCGTGGGCTTGCCCCGTCCTCTTCGTCAAGAAGAAGGATGGTACGGACCGGATGGTTGTAGATTACCGACCTGTCAATTTGGTCACAATCAAGAACAAATATCCGCTCCCTAGGATCAACGACCTGTATGATCAGCTCGCTGGATCCTCAGTCTTCTCCAAAATGGATTTGAGGTTGGGCTACCATCAAATCAAAATCAGAAACGGGGACATTCCTAAAACGGCCTTTGTTACTCGTTATGGCCAATACGAGTACACCGTCATGTCCTTCGGTCTAACCAACGCTCCAGCCACCTTTTCTCGGTTAATGAACTCAATCTTCATGGAGTATTTGGATAAATTCGTCGTAGTTTATCTCGATGATATACTCATCTACTCCAAGAACGAGGGGGAACATGCCGAACATCTAAGGCTAGTGTTGAAGAAACTTCGAGAGCATCGCCTTTATGCCAAGTTTTCCAAATGTGAATTTTGGTTGTCAGAAGTGACCTATCTGGGTCATGTAATATCTGGTAAAGGTATTGCTGTTAACCCTGAGCGAGTTCAAGCCGTCCTTAATTGGACTCCACCTGAATCGGTCAAGCAAGTTCGGAGTTTTCTAGGCTTAGCGAGTTATTGCCGTCGCTTTGTCGAAAACTTCTCCAAAGTTGCTAAACCTCTAACCGAACTCCTCAAGAAAGATAAAAAGTTCGAATGGACTCCACAATGTGAGCACAGCTTTCAGGAACTGAAAAGACGCCTGACTTCTGCTCCCGTTCTGGTACCGCCAGACTTCTCTAAGGACTTTGTTATCTACTGCGACGCCTCGCGACAAGGACTAGGCTGTATTCTCATGCAAGATCGACATGTAATTGCTTACGCCTCACGGCAATTGCACCCACATGAGGAGAATTATCCTACTCATGATCTAGAGCTTGCAGCTGTAGTCTATGCACTTAAAACCTGGCGACATTACCTCCTCGGTAACCGTTGCGAAATATTCACTGACCACCAAAGTCTGAAGTACATTTTCACCCAACCGGATTTGAATCTCAGGCAAAGACGTTGGGTTGAGTTGATCACAGATTTCGACTTAGGAATAACTTACACCCCAGGGAAAGCCAACGTCATGGCTGATGCGCTAAGTCGTAAATCTTATTGTAACAACCTGATGTTACAACAAGGTCAACCGCTTCTCCATGAGGAATTTCGGAAGCTTAACCTTCACATTGTTCCTCAAGGATTTCTTTCCACCTTGGTAGCGAAACCTACTCTTACGGATCAAATCATCGCTGCCCAAAAGCGAGATAAAGGAATATCTAAAATCAAGGAGAACATTGCTAGCGGAGGTGCTAGTTGTTTCTCCACAAATGATCATGGTGTTGTGTACTTTGAGAACCGTCTAGTGGTTCCCAAGAACCAGCATCTACGGCAGTTGATCCTTAAGGAGGCTCATGAATCTCCTCTCACCATTCATCCCGGTAGTACTAAGATGTATCAGGACCTACGCCAGAGGTTCTGGTGGACTAGGATGAAGAGAGAAATTGCTCAGTATATTGCTAATTGCGACGTCTGTCGTCGTGTAAAAGCAGAGCATCAACGGCCTGCTGGCACCCTTCAACCCTTAGCTATTCCTGAATGGAAATGGGATAAAATTGGTATGGATTTCATTACCGGTTTTCCCAGGACCAAGAGAGGGAATAATGCTATCTTTGTCGTTGTCGATCGTCTTTCCAAAGTGGCCCATTTCTTACCTGTTCGTGAGAGTATAACCGCTAGTCAGTTGGCAGACCTATACATCTCCCGGATAGTGTCTCTCCATGGTGTTCCTTTGGAAATTAACTCGGATCGAGGAAGTCTTTTCACCTCTCGATTTTGGGAAAGTTTCCAAAACGCTATGGGAACCCGCCTTTCCTTTAGCACCGCTTTTCACCCTCAATCGAGTGGTCAAGTAGAACGCGTCAACCAGATCCTAGAAGACATGCTTCGAGCCTCTGTTATCTCATTCGGAATGGATTGGGAGAAGTGCCTTCCATTTGCCGAATTTGCTTACAACAACAGCTATCAATCTAGCTTGGGTAAAGCCCCTTTTGAAGTTCTCTATGGACGACGGTGTCGAACACCCATTAACTGGTCAGAGACCGGGGAAAGACAATTCTTTGGCCCGGATATGATTCAGGAAGCAGAAGAGCAAGTTCGCATCGTTCGTGAAAAGTTGAAAACAGCCCAATCTCGTCAAAAGAGTCAATATGACCGAAAACATAAGGCTATGACTTTCGAGGTTGACGAGAAGGCTTACCTTCGGGTTACCCCTCTGAAGGGAACCCATCGTTTCGGTATCAAAGGCAAATTGGCTCCTCGTTACATTGGACCTTTTCGCATTCTCGCCAAACGAGGAGAAGTTGCCTACCAATTGGAACTACCTCCGCACCTCTCCAGAGTCCACGATGTCTTCCACGTTTCTCAACTCAGGCGTTGCTTTTCGGATCCTATCCGTGGAGTGGACTACGAAACGCTTGATCTCCAAGATAATCTTACATATCGAGAGTACCCCATTCGTATCCTCGATCAGGCCGAGCGTACCACTCGACGTCATAACATCAAGTTTCTCAAAGTACAATGGTCGCACCATTCTGAGGATGAAGCAACTTGGGAAAGGGAGGATCGTCTTCGACTTGAGTATCCCGCCTTCTTTCCGGAGGAACCCAAATCTCGGGACGAGATTCTTTTGAGTGGGGGTGAGTTGTCACATCCTAGCTAGTTTATGCATTAGAGTGTTGCATCATGTTTATTCTTTCATCAGAAACCTGAAATGGGGATGACAGAACCCCCAGTCCCCTCTGAAACCAATTAGGGTTTACTAAAAACTTTTTCAATGAACCTGAAATGCCCTTCTAAAATGCCCATCATTTTTGTCTTGGTTCAGAACCTCTGCCAAAAGTGATGCACATTTTCCTAGGCCATCTTAGGGTTTTTGAATTAAATCATAAATATTTGAATTTGGGCATTTAAAATTATATAAAATATTTAAATGCTCAAATATCTCCAAACTAAAATGTTTCATGTTGGAAATAATCCAACTATGGACCAGGAGTAGTTTGGTGATTTTAGGAGTTGCCTAAGTATTTTATTTAATTCAACAAAGTTGCAGAAGTATTAAAAAAACAGAAAACAGAAAGAAATGGAAAAAACTTACCTGGCGCCCAGCACCCGGCCCACCTGCCGGCCCAGCCCAGCGCCGCTCCAGCGAGCTGCTTGCCGGCCAGGCAGGCAGGCAGGTGCCCGACGGCGACCGCAGCGCGCGCCACGCACCTGCTCGCCGCCTCGCCGCTCCTCGCGCCCGGTGACGTCGTGGATCAGCCTCTCTCGCTCCCCCGAACCCCCCAGACACCCCCTCTCCTCTCCAGCTCCTCCCCCTCGCGCTCCCCCGCCATGGCCGACGCCACCATCGCCGTGCCTTCGTCGTAGCCGTGCTCCCCGCCGCCCGTGCGTCCTCTCATCGTGTCCAGGAGCTCCGCCGCTGTCCACTTCATCGAGCAGCCGAGCCCCGAGCGCTCGCAACGCCCGAGTCCACCGCAACGACCTCGCCCGAACCGCCGTCGCCGGAGATCCCCTTCAACGCCGTCGTCGCTCCGGTCCATCTCCGGCCACACCAAGGGCTTCGTCGCACTCACTGTGAGCTTAGCCATCTTCCCCCCCTCCTTTTCTTGCTCCCGAGCTGTGTAGCGACCTCCCGGAGCTCAACCGCACCCACCACCGTGGAGCTCGTCGCCGACGTGCTCCCGGTCATCCTCCGGCCACTCCACGGTGTCCGTCATGCTCACCGTGTCACTTAGCATCTAGCTAGCCACTTCCCGAGCCTCACCGACCCCTCTAGCGTCAAGTTCGTCTTCGGCCGAACCCCGGTGGCCGCCAAAGTCGTCGCCGGCGCCAACTCCGGCCACCCCGACCCCAACGGACTCCACCAAGAGCTGCGGCTCGTCCTCAGCTCCACTCCGGTGGTCTCCGCGACCCATTTGGTGGCCGAAACAGCCAAAACCACTTCCGCCGCCGCGTCGGGCTCGCCGGCGGCTAAACGCCGGTGCAGCCGACCCGGGTTTGACCACGGGTGGGCCCTGGTTGACTCCCCTGAGTCAATGACAGGTGGGGCCCAGCCCTGTTAATTAAACAGGTTTAGTCTTAATTAAACTTTAATTAATCTAATCACACTGACACGCGGGACCCACTGTCAGGTTTGACCCGGACGTGTTCCGTTGACCTGCTGACGTCACACTGACGTCAGGCTGACGCAATAATTGATTTTCTGGAATTAATCTAATATAGGAAATTCCAGAATAAAGTTTAAACTTCAAAAATTCATAACTTTTATTCTGTAACTCCAAATCAGACAAATTATATATGAAAAATGATCAGAAAAATCCAATCTATCCATCTGTACTATTTTCATGCATGATTAAACAAGTTAACCTGATGTTTAATACAGAACAAGGAAAAACACTTTAAAAGGCCATGTTTGAGTTTGGAATTTGAATCTTTGATTCAAATTGGTTCAAACCCTTCTGGTCTTAGTTGCATTAGCCCAACACACTCATATTGCTATGTTTCATGCATGCATCATATTGTTGCACATTGTTTGGTGATGGTTGTGTACCGGTGTTCTTTGCGGCAGGTTCTGCCCCCGAGGAGTACCGTGATTACCCTAACGAAGAACCGTATCAGTGCATCGAACCATCAGGCAAGCAACCAACCATTTGATCATATCGATACAATCCCATGTTCTCGCTCCTGCTCTCTTTTACTGCATTAAGACAACGCGTTTCAAACTGCTGTGTGCTACGGTAGTTGAGCCCATTTCCTCTGCATGACCTGTCATTGCCACAGTAACTAGATGAAACCCACTAGCATGTGTAGGAGTTGATTGAGCCATATGTATGTGTTGTTCCTACCTTGCTATGCCTGCTATGCTTAGAGTCGTGTCAGGTCTGGTTCATCTGGGTGATGGCTAGAGTGAAATGATTATGTCGGTAATGAGAGTGGTGTGGTGAACACGATTTGGTAAAGGTATCGATGAGAGGCCATGTAGGAGTACATGGTGGGTTGTTTCATTGAAGCCGACCTTAAGCACTGAGATCTGTATGTGTGATTTAAGATACAGCTACTACCATGCATTGGGCCCTGAAATATGACCCCGCTCGACTTCTTATTCACCCTAGCTCTCTGTCCAGGAGTTGCACGTAGTTTCTGGTGTTTGTAGCCTACTGGAGGCCGTGGACAGCGCTGACCGTAGGGGTGGGCTGTGATGCGGTAGGTACGTGGCACGGTGTACCGAATACCTGTTAGGTATCTCGGGAACCCTGTTCACATCGTTCGGGGCCGTATGGGAAACCTCGGCCGGACTCCCTGCGGATGGAACCTGGATAGGCGATAAACCTGGACTAGAGGCTTAAGTGTTTAGGTAGGTCGTGGTCTACACCCACGTCGGCTTTCGCTTGAAGTCTGCCGAGCACATGTCGTGTGCAGACGCTAAGTGGTGGAAACATGTATGAAGAAGTACACCCCTGCAGGGTTATCATGATCTATTCGAATAGCCGCATCCGCGGTAAAGGACTACTTGGTTGCCTATACAGTTCATAGACAAGTAAATGGAAACTACTAAAAGCCTCAAGATAAGTGTGAGTGCCGAGGATGGCTCTTCCGTAGGAAGACGGAGGTGGATCCTCGGTAGTGTATTGAAGTGGTGAGTAGTGGACTCGTGTACGCAAAACCATTTCAAGTTGGAGTCTCGTAGGTTAGCCTAGCCAAGAGTCAAAGCTGGCTTGCTGCAATAACTCCACCAACCCTTCTTGATAATATGCATGTATGTAGGATCTGATGTAAGTCTTGCTGAGTACCTTTGTACTCATGTTGCTATAATTTACATTTTTACAGAAGACGCTGCAACCCCTTCTGATGGGTTCTACGTAGACATTGACATCAATGAGTAGGCTAAGGCCCAGGTGGTGATCCTGAGCTTGTGAAGGACCACGTAGTATAGCTAGGCTTTCCAAGCCTCTTTTATTTTTCTAGTTGTCTGTACTCAGACAAGTTACTTCCGCTGCTGGTTTGTATGACTGTATGACTTGAATGCTGGGTCGTGTGACCCGTACCTTTGTGTATGTTATGTATGGCTCTCTAAGCCTTAAATAAAGTACTTGTGTCGTAGAGTCATGTTGTGATGCCTTGTTGTATTTGCACATATCGAGCATATTGTGTGTATGATTGAAATGCTTGGTATGTGTGGGATCTGACTATCTAGTTGTTTATCTTTAGTAGCCTCTCTTACCGGGAAATGTCTCCTAGTGTTACCGCTGAGCCATGGTAGCTTGCTACTGCTCTGGAGCACTTAGGCTGGCCGGCATGTGTCCTTCTTCGTTCCGGTGTCTGTCCCTTCGGGGAAATGTCACGCATTGAGTACCGGAGTCCTGTTAGCCCGCTACAGCCCGGTTTACCGGAGTCCTGCTAGCCCAGTGCTACAGCCCGGACCCACTTGCTGATGACCGACACGTTCGAAGCTGGGTCATGGATGCCTGTCCCTGTAAGTCTGTGCCACTTTGGGTTTACGACTAGTCATGTCAGCCCGGGCTCCTTATCATATGGATGCTAGCGGCACTATCATATACGTGAGCCAAAAGGCGCAAACGGTCCTGGGCAAAGGTAAGGCGACACCCGTGGGGATACCGTGCGTGAGGCCGCAAAGTGATATGAGGTGTTACCGGCTAGATCGATGTGACATCGAGTCGGGGTCCTGACAGAAGGCAGAGTATGAGACCGAGGCAGCGAGCTGGGCTGAGACCCGGCGAGCCCTGGATGAAGGCTTCGGCCGGATCAAGGATTTGATCGACGGTAAGCCGCCTTCCTTGCCCCTCTCCTGCTCCTTGCCACCTAGGTCTTTGGCTTAACTTGAGCTGCTGCTTGTTTTTTGGTGCAGACTACTTCCCTGGCTACTCCGCCTTTGCCGCCCAAAGCATCGAGGCCCATCGCGAGGCGCGCCGTCAGGCGGGGGCCAACATCGCGCCGGATGCGAACCAGACGCTTGAGGAGCAACTCTTGGCTGTCCAGGCGCGGTTGCAGCCGGCTCATCGGATGCTTCGCCGGCTCCAACGTGTCGGGGCGCAAGTGTTGGCCACCCTCTGGCCCGGCGAGACGATCCCCTGCACCCCAAGCCGGACTGCCGACTGGCTGGAGGTCGCAGCTGGTCGCTTTGAGGCTTGGAAGGCGTCGGCGGGCTTGGTACCCAAGGCTGAGCCTGGACCAGCTGCGCACTTGGCGGATGGAGGCCGACGCGGAGCTGGAAGAGGTGAGGCCGGCTATCGCCCAGCGGGCTTCAACGATCGCTGAGTGCACCGACATCAGCGTTTTTGCACCCGATATCAATGATGACGGTGTTGCCCAGCCGGAGGAGTGGTTCGGGCTGAACCCGGCGGTGGGCGAGGATTCGGCGGAGGAGATCGCCTCCAGCGACGAGGGCGAGGATGACGACGAGGAGGACGGCGAAGACGTCGAGCCGGCTGGTGGAACAACCGGCCGACCTCAGGCAAACCGTGCCTCCAGCAACGAGGCGCGTGGAAGCGCGCCTTCTGCGGGAGGCGGTGACCAAGCCGAGGTTCGCCAGCTGGCCGCTCCTTCAGCCGACACAACCGTCTCTGCCAACCAGCCCGGCTCGTTGGTCACTCCGCCGGCTTGACCTATCGTCCTTATTTTTCCTGCTTGTTGTCTTTTGGACAATCTTCATTAGGTTTTCGCAGTTCCACCCACTGGGGGTGTATCCAAACTATGTTGAATGCTGGCCTCTCGGAGGTCTTTTATGTAAATATTATTACGTGCATGTTTGGTTTCCATTCGCGTATGCTTTTTATCCTTAGGCTTTTTCCTTTGCAGCCTTCCCTCTTTGGGGAGGCAAGTACTTGAGCTTTCCTGGATTGAAGTGAAGTGAATGGAAACCGGCCGGCCGGCTACTCTGGTAGCCATTCGGCGGTGGGAGAAAAACCGGCTTTTGTTATATTAGTCCGTTAGTCCCTAGCCGTTTTTCGTGTGGGCGCCCGTTCCTGCCTTTAACTCTTGCCAGTCGGACAGCCGGTTCTTCGAACTGCGACTTTTGGCAAGAGAAAGCTTGGGAGCCGGCACACTACTTGTCTGGCTGCGGGTAGGACTTCTAATATAACTCCAGTCGGCCAGTCCCCGGGCCGACTAGTCGAACCCGGTGCCGGACGGAACAAGTAAATGAAATGACAAAGTCATAAGCATGATATTTTTCATTCATAGATAAGAGATGGCAGTCCCCGAGCCCTCCTCGGGGGGCCTATTGTCTCGTACTTAATACAAAAGTTAGCGTGATACATACTGCATTTCAACTATAAAATCTTCAAAGGAGGTTGGCATTCCATGGTCGTTCCGACTCCTTGCCGGAGTCGTCTCTCTTGCGTGCCTTCGGCTTCTGTGCGTCGATCAGGTAGTAGGAGTCATTTCCTAGAGCTCTGCTGATGACGAAGGGGCCTTCCCAAGGGGCCGAGAGCTTGTGCTGGCCGGCTGTTCGCTGGATCAGCCGAAGCACAAGATCGCCCTCTTGAAAAGATCTTGGCCTGACCTTCCGGCTGTGGTAGCGGCGCAAACCCTGTTGGTAGATGGCAGGCCGGCTGAGGGCTAACAGCCGGCTTTCCTCCAGCAGGTCTACGCCGTCTTCTCGTGCTTCCTTGGCCTCCGCTTCAGTGTACATGGTTACTCGAGGCGAGTCGAACTCGATGTCAGTTGGGATGACCGCCTCGGCACCATACACAAGGAAGAAAGGGGTGAAGCCGGTTGACTTGTTTGGTGTAGTGCGCAGACTCCAGAGGACAGCCGACAGCTCATCGAGCCAACAGCCGGCTGAACACTCCAGAGGTACGACCAGTCGAGGCTTGATGCCGGAGAGGATGAGGCTGTTGGCTCGCTCGACCTGGCCGTTTAACTACGGGTGAGCGACGGACGCTAAGTCCAGCCGAATACCTTGGGCTGCGCAGAAACGTGCCAAGGCTTCTTTGGCAAAATTCGTGCCATTGTCGGTGATGATGCTGTGTGGCACGCCGTACCGAGTTGTTATGTCTGCGATGAATGTTACAGCAGTCGGCCCATTCAGCTTCTTGATCGGCTTTGCCTCAATCCACTTGGTGAATTTGTCCACGGCGACGAGCAAATGCGTCATGCCGCCGCGCGCCGTCTTGAATGGGCCCACCATGTCCAGTCCCCAAACGGCGAAGGGCCAGGTGAGGGGGATGGTCTTGAGTGCCGAAGCCGGCATGTGTTGCTTGGAGCTGAAAAGTTGGCACCCTTTGCAATATTTAACTAATTCCTTGGCGTCATCCAAGGCAGTCGGCCAAAAGAAACCATGGCGGAAGGCTTTGGCGATGAGTGATATTGAGGCCGCATGGTGGCCGCATTCTCCTTGGTGAATGTCTCTGAGGATTGCAATGCCCTTCTCTTGCTCGACGCATCGCTAGAGAACTCCAGTGACACTGCACTTGACGATCTCTCTGTTAACGATTGTGTATGCTCCGGCTCGGCATTGGACTTGTCTTGCCTCTGCTTCGTCAGCCGGCAGATCTTGGTTTACTAGGAAGTTCACGATGGACTGAGCCCATGACGGAGACGCGACTTCTCCCACTGCCAATGTGGCTACAGCCACAAGGGTGGGCGGGCTGGGTGGTGAAATGTTGGAGTCGGCCGCCGGCTGTTGTGCTGGTGTAGTCCCCGGGCCGGCTACCGCAGTCCCCGAGCCGGCTACTGCAGTCCCCGAGCCGGTTGCCGAAGCCCCCGGGCCGACTACTGAAGTCCCGGGGTCGCCCGCTTGGTTCTTCGAGCCGGACCCGGCCGCGTCGGGGTCAGGCGGCACGAAGATGGAATCGGACTCTGGAGACGGCTTGATGGACGGCTTGAGGAGGCGTTGTAGAGTGACGCCGGTTGGTATTGCTTGCCGAGTGGAGCCTATTCGAGCCAGGGCATCGGCTGGCTCGTTGTCGGCTCGCGGTACATGGAGGAACTCGCATCCTTCAAAGTATCCGCTGAGTTGTTGGACCAGGAAGCGGTAGCTTGCCATATTTGCGTCCTTGGTGTCCCAGTCGCCGGATGGTTGCTAGACCACCAAGTCCGAGTCACCATAACATAGGATCCGGCGGATGCCGAGTTCCTTGGCAAGACGGAGCCCGTGTATGAGCGCCTCGTACTCGGCCACGTTGTTGGAGGCGGCAAAGTGAATTTGCAACGTGTATCTGAGCTTGTCGCCCTTGGGAAAGGTAAGGACGATGCCGGCTCCCAAGCCGGTGCGCATCTTGGACCCGTCAAAGTGCATGCGCCAATGGGTGGAGTCAGGAGTCGGCGGCAGGTACTGGGTCTCGGCCCAGTCGATGAGGAAGTCGGCCAGTGCTTGGGACTTGATGGCGGTGCGGGGCTGGTAGAAGATCGTGTGAGGGGCCAGCTCGATGGCCCATTTCGCCACCCGGCCGGATGCGTCCCGGCTGCCTATGATCTCGGCCAGCGGGGCGGTGCATACGACCGTGACGGAGTGCTCTTGAAAGTAGGGCTTCAGCTTCTTGGCGGTGAAGTACACGCCGTAACACATCTTCTGGTAGTGCGGGTAGTTCTGCTTTGAAGTGGACAACACCTCTCTCAAATAATACACCGGTCTTTGGACCGGCTGGGCTCGGCCTTCTTCTGGGCGTTGGACTACAATGACGGTGTTGACCACCCGGCTGGTTGCGGCAATGTAAAGGAGCATGGGCTCTTTCTCAGTCGGCGCCGCCAGGACGGGCGACGTGGCCAGCATCTTCTTCAGCTTGTGAAAAGCTTGGTTGGCCTGGTCGTTCCACTCGAAGTGAGTGCTCTTCTTCATGAGGCGGTAGAGGGGGAGAGCCTTCTCTCCGAGCCGGCTGATGAAGCGGTTCAAGGAGGCCAAGCACCCGGTGAACTTTTGAATGTCTCGAAGCTTGGTGGGGATCGCCATTCTCTCGATGGCCTTGATCTTCACCGGGTTGCATTCGATGCCGCGTTCGGAGACCAGGAAGCCTAGGAGCTGGCCGGCTGGCACTCCGAACACGCATTTCTCGGGGTTGAGCTTGATTTGGAACCGGCATAAGTTCTCAAACGTTTCCTTGAGGTCTCCCAGCAAGGTGACGCGCTTCTCCGTCTTCACCACGATGTCGTCCACGTAAACGTGAGCGTTTCTGCCGAGTTGCTTGAGGAGGCACTTCTGCATGCAACGCTTAAAAGTGGCACCAGCATTTCTCAAGCCGAATGTCATAGTCAGGTAGCAGAAGGCTCCAAATGGCGTGATGAAGGCGGTCTTCAGGCGGTCGTCCGGATCCAGCTTTATCTGGTGATATCCAGAGTAAGCATCCAAGAAACTCAACAACTCACATCCGGCTGTGGAGTCTATCACTTGGTCGATCCTTGGCAGGGCAAAGGGATCTTTGGGGCAAGCCTTGTTGAGGCTCGTGTAGTCTATACACATGCACCACTTGTTATTCTTCTTTAGCACAAGGACCGGGTTGGCGAGCCATTTTGGAAAGAAAACTTCCATAATGAAGCCGGCTGCCAGAAGCCGGGCTATTTCCTCTCCCACAATCCTGCGTTTCTCCTCCGACAGTCGGCGAAGGGGTTGTTTGGCTGGCTTCGCGTCTTCTCGGACGTGTAGTTTGTGCTCGGCGAATTTCCTCGGAACACCCGGCATGTCCTTGGGGGACCACGCAAAGATGTCCCGATTCTCACGGAGGAAATCGGCGAGCTCGCCTTCCTATTTGCTGTTCAGGCTTGCCCCGATGACAGAAAACCTCTCTGGATGCTCGGGGTCAAGAGGTATCTTCTTCGTCTCCTTGGCCGGCTGGAAGGATCCTTGAGCATCATGCTCCTTGGGGTCAGGGGACACGGCCGACTGCTTGCCGGCTATGGCCACGATTTGGTCCAGCATCTTCTTTTCTTCGGCAATCACAAGGGACTCGGCCAGCCGGCTGCTGGCTGCTGCGCACTCAGAGGACTTCTTGTAATCACCGGCTATGGTGATGACGCCTTTGGTGCTCGGTATCTTCATCTTGAGGTATGCATAGTGGGGAACTGCCATGAATTTGGCCAAGGCAGGTCGGCCAAGCAATGCATGGTAAGGGCTCTCCAGGTCCACCACTTCAAACCAGATCGCTTCCCGGCGGAAATGCTCCTTGTCCCCAAAAAGTACATCAATCTTGATTTTGCCAATGGGGGCGCAGGACAGGCCGGGTACGATGCCATGGAACACTGTTCGAGTAGGCATGAGCTGCTTCGTCTTGACATTTAGCTTCTCCAGGGTATCACGGTACAGGATGTTGATGCTGCTCCCGCCGTCTATCAGCACACGGGAGAAGCGGGCAGCGCGTCTGTCCGTCGCGAGGGTGGCTTCCAGGACCAGCACATAAGAGCCGGGAGACGGCATCACCTCTGGATGGTCGGCCCGGCTCCAGCTGATGGGCTTTTCTGACCAATGCATGTGTCCGGCGGGGTTGGTAGCGACCATGCTGACTTCCTGGTGCTCTTGGCGTTTGCTGCGCCGGTCTTCGGGCTGGCTCGTAAAGACGATGTAGGTTGCTTGCTCATCAGGGAACTCGTCATGCACGGCTCCGACTGCGGGCCGAGCCGCCGGAGGCGGCGGAGGCGGAGGCGGCGCGAGCCCCTCGCCTTTGGAAATTCGGGTGAGCCAATGGCACTTTCGGGTTGTGTGGTTGGACGGCTTCGCACCGCTATGGAACTTGCAGGGGGCGTCGAGAGTTTCTTGGGTGCGGGCCGCCCTTCAGGCGGCACGTCTTCAACTGTGGCCACCTGCCGACTGGCGGGAGGCGGCGCGGGGCCCTTGCGCTTGTGGTCGTTCGGGTTTGTGCGTCCGCCGGGATCCCCAGCCGGCGTCTTGGGCGCCGGGTTGAATACTTTTCCGGACACGTCTACCCGAAGCTCGGTCTTCATTGAGGAGTCGGTGGTCGCATATTTGTTCGCTATGTCCAGAAGCTCGTCGAGGGTAGCCGGCTCATCGCAGAGAAGCTTGTGCTTGAGGAGGGTACCTTCTCGGCACCCGGCTATGAAGTATTCTATGGCTTGCACCTCGTGCACCCCCTTGCAAGAATTGCGGAGCTCGGCCCAACGCGTGAGGTAGTCGCGAGTGGACTTGGCCGGGCCCTGTACGCATAGGGAGAGCTGCCTGGGCTTGGGGGCCTGCTTGTAGGTGCTGGTGAAGTTGCGGATGAAAGCTTCGGTGAAATCTAGCCAGTTGTTGATGCTGAGAGGCTTGAGGCTGTTGAGCCAGGTCCGCGCCGTGCCTTGCAGCATGAGGGGCACGTACTTCAAGGCAATGCGCCGGTTGCCGTTGGCTATGCTGACCGCCGTGGAGTAGTCGATCAACCAATCTTCCGGCTTCACGGAGCCGTTGTACTTGGGCGTGTCTCTTGGGAGCGAGAACCCTTTGGGGAAAGGCTCGTCGTGGATGCGGGGGCCGAAGCAAGGCGGGCCAACATCGTCTTCTTCTTCCAGCACCAGGGATCGCGCCAGGCGGTCGATCCGATGGCGGGCGTCGTTCTCGCCGACTCCTTCGCGGCGACCTAGTCGGCCGCTGAGAGTCGGGTGTGCCACTGGTGGCGGGGTGAGATATCTCTCTCCACGGGGTCGAGGCGGAGGCGGGTTGCGCCGCCATTCCATGGCTCGGGGATGGCCGTCCGCGTCTCGCTCGATGGAGATTCGGGTCCGGCTTCGGCTGGCCGCCGGCTCTTTCTCGCGCCGCGCGCGGGTGTTGCTCGTAGTCGGTGTCCGGGACGTCGTGCCGTGATCTCGGCGCGGGGAGGGCTTCCCGCGCGGGCATCGGCTTCATGCCGCTGTGCGGCTGCATCGATCAGCTGCTGGATGCGCCGGGTCATGTGGGGGAGGTCTTCGGCCTCCAAGCCGTCCAACTCGTCCACGGCCACCTGGGCGGCGCGCAGGTTCTCGAGTGGAGTGGCGTAGACTGGGCGGTCGACTCCCGGCGTGTCGGCGATGACGGCGCCGCGTTGCTTGACAAGGCCGGCCCGGCTTGGCCCGCCCGGGGCCGGCGTGCCGAAGGCGGCGCGGTCAGCTTCGCGATGGTAGGCCTCTGTGAGGCGTCTCACGGAAGCTAGCCTCCGGCCCTCTGCAAGGAGGGCGAGGCGGCGTGCCTCCAGTGCTTCGTCGTCGGCATTAGCCGGGAGTGGGGTGGACAAGTCGTGGGCCGCTACGTGCAGGACGTCGTGGGAGCTCTCGCCGGCCGGGCCGCCGTGGCCGATGAGCATCACTTCGATGGTGACGGTATCGCGGCCGTCGGTCCGAGGAAGCGGGTCGTTGTAGATCGCGACGTTGGTGGGGAAGGTGTCGAAGGAGGCCGTGTCGGAGTCGACAGGCATCGGGTCGGTGGAGCCAACCGACTCCAGATCCACAGCGGGCTCGCTGGAGACATGGAGCTGGCCGAGGAGGTTGGTGAGGTGATCGGTGCCCGCATCGGAGGCGAGCTCGTCGGAGATGAGGATTTCGTCGGGGAGATCGGCGAGGCTGCTCGCCGCGCGGATGCTGGTGACGCCTTGCAGCGCGTCGTGGCAAGCGCCATTGGGCGTGCCGAGCTGGCTACGCTCGCTGGGGAGGAACAGGGTTCCTGTCCAGAACAGCTCTCCGGACGACGGTGCACCTGGCCCCACGGTGGGCGCCAAATGTCGGGTGGTAGGTGCGACATATGCCAACGGGTGGCTTATCATTGTGGGAGCCAGTAAGACATCGCCGGTGCCTGGAAACGAGATGAGGCGAAGACATGCACACCGACGGATCTTACCCAGCTTCGGGGCTCTCCGTGGAGATAACACCCCTACTGCTGCTCTGCGGGGTCTCCGCTTGATCACTAGGTGGACAAGTAGCTACACAATGCTCCTTGAGCTGTTTGGTGGGAGGAGGAAGAAGGGCACGGCTAGCCTGTTTCTTCTCCTTGTGTGGTGTCTAGGACTAGCAGGGGGTCGAACCCTTTGCATGGGTGTCCCGGGGGGTTTATATAGGCCTACCCCCCGGTGGTACAATGGTAATCCGACTGGGTGCGGGGCCCAGCCGTCTGTGACCACGCTCGCCGGCTTCTGCGCCGACTACTGGGGCCCGCCGGCTGGTGGGTCCCATCGGCTACCAACTCCTTGGCAACAAGCAGGCCCCACTGCCAAGGGTCTTGTCGATGGCTGGCTACTGTTGCCTCATCCTGATGATGAGGGCTTCGTCGAGGTAAGCGTGGCTACAGTGCCGCCGTCCGTCGGGCGATTACCGTAGCCTTACCTCGTCTTGTCTCCTTAATGGGGCGTCTTCTTCGAGGGGGAAGCGAGCCGGCTGAGGGGAGCCAGCCCCGTCTCGGGCCGACTGGGGGAGGCCAGGCCGCCTTCGGGTGTCTCTCTGCCCGAAGGGGCCCACCGCCCGTGGGCCGTACTGGTAGCCCGTCGTGGATGACATCAGGGTCAACATGGCAACAATGTCGCGTCGGACGGGTCATGGCCACTCCGTACGGCGCACTGTGCCAGGCGTGCTCCGAGATTCGGGGGTGGCAGGCTTTACTGTAGCCACGCCCCGTCTCATCGCCACTAGGTGGATGCAAACTTTGAGGGTACGGTCTCGACCGCTTTATGGGAGCCGGCTTCTTGGAGTCGGCCTCCTCATGGCCGGCTTCTTGGAGTCGGCATCTTGGAGCCGGCTTCTTCGAGTCGGCCTCCCATGGTTTTCTTCATGAGGGTTAAAGTCGGGCCGCCTTCTTCGAGCTGGCCTGGGTGACAGCCAGCAAGGGGAAGGCGGCCCCACGTCTTGGATTCCTGAGAGCCGGACGGGCTCGTAGTCTTTTCAGAAGGGCCAGGGGAAGCCGGCTAGGCTACCCATGGCTATTTACTCCGACAATATGGATGATACCTGAACGATGAAGTGATCAGGCATGCTAGCACGGGAGACCTATTTATGCTATACAATACTGGAGTACTCATGTACCTACTGGTACTAGTAGTAGTAGTAGTACAACTGTGGTACACTTGATGGTCAAAATACTATTCACTGGTCCTCATAGTGAAGTGACAACACCCTCCGCCTGACACTAGTCCAGGCGGCGTGTTCGGGTTACCAAAGTCAGCCTCACCCTGTGCATAGTGCAGTCTGTCACCGCCGCTGTACAGCACATTGGCGCCTCGCCTCGTCTCCCTCTCCGCTCCCATAGCACCACTCCATCTCCATCTCCTTCTCCATCTCCATCTCACTGTGCCCCCGTGTACCGTCCCCTCACTCGCCTCCCCCAGTACCACTATTTCCTCGCTAGCCGCTCGAGCACCGACATCCTTCTCCCCCGTAAATCAAGCCCCCTTCCAAACTCCACCATGGCCGAACATGAACCGCGCAGCATCCATATGAGCCGCGACTGGAGCAATCTCCCAGTGACATCCTCGACCTCTGTTGTTCGTGTATGGATATGTTGAGCGCCCTGCGGTTGGCTGCATGCTCGAGGGACATGCACATGGCCATCGTCGAAGCGGGGCCTAAGCTTTTCAAGACACCCTGCTTGCTCCTATTTGGTCTTGCGAGATTGGCTCACCATGATACGGAGGCGTGCATGATGCCCCTTGACTTCAATCCGATCTCCATTAGCCAAAACTTCTTTGCAGGTATGTAGTGGGTCGCCGTACATCATTTCCCTCGACATCGATCCGATCACCATCACCCGAAACTTCTTGGCAGGTATGTACTGGGTCGGCATGAACTCCCACTGGATGGCTGCCTTCAGAGAAGACGGTAAAAAGTTGGTGCTCATGAACTTCTAGACCTCCCATGAGATTATCCTTCCTTCGTTGGATTATATAGAGTATTACCATCGCGGTCCAAGTCATCTAGATTACTACGTCAGTTGGACGGACCTTGTTTTGCAGAAGATTATAATCTGCCAAGTGCCTACACGACATGCGAATTACGCAGACTTCAAGCTAATTGCCTTGTTCGACCGCGGACTCGCCTATCTATACACCGGTGCCTTCTTTAGCTGGAGACAACTTGGCTCGCAGTGGATCATTGTCAAAGCTGATACACACTTCTGTGATGCTATTGAACACAATGGCATCATCTACGCGATCGACAAAGCAGATGGCACCACGTATTGCTAGGACGGCGCGTGTAAGTTGTTTCCTCTCATGTTAATGATGACGCCATGACACTGTTTGAACTTTTTGTGATGATTGTCATATCTCTGTTTGATAAGAATTTGAGTAGAACTATGGCAATGTATTAGAGACGCTGTAAATCAACTATATTTGGAATGAGTTAATTCATGCGATTGTGACCATGTCATTACAGCCAATTTGTACCCTGAATAATCAAACAGTTAGGAATATATGGATATTATCCTTATTTTACAGTAATCTATATACTACTACTAAATATGAGTGTGTATCAATTGCCATGTTAGTTTCCTCATTTTCATGATGTAGAAACATGCACCACACTGTTGGTTTCATCTAACCATACATTAGGGAAGTAAATGTGCATATGGAGAACTCTATATTTGGAAGTAGTGAAATCCTACAATGCTTACCATGTGTACATACCTATAATCTCCCTTCAACAATCAATGGCTAGAATAATATCCTCACAAAAGTTTTGCCCACAGAACACGAGTATATAACAATGCATGGTCTGTTAGTTACCTTGAAGAATTTGTTTGTGAGGACAGAACATGATTACATAGCATGCATGACATGGTAGTTTCCTGTGAAGAATCGATTGCGAGATAACATGAGTATAACCATGCATGGAACTTCCATATTTTCAAACCCAACATACATTTCCCTGTATTTTCCTCCCAGTTCCAACAGGGACATATCAATGTTGTTTCTTGCATTATCCTACTCATACTCTGAACAATGCTGATCTTACATTAACAATGCATGTCCTTTTTGATATGATGCAGTGTCCCTACAGTTATTGCCCTTTGTAATCACACCACCTTTGCCAAAAACAGGGAAGCATAACTGGTTCCTCGCTCGATCAGACGACGACAAAAGACTGATGATCATTCGGACACATCAGCCGGAAAAGTTATATTGCAAAAACCCCACTGTATACAAGCACCGTGTAATATGTGAGTATCCGGACAGTGGTTGTTACGTCTATGAGCAGGATACCAGCTTGTTGGGGCCTTTAGGATTTTTTAGTTGGAGGCGGGTAAACAGCCTTGGTTCACACTCTCTGTTTCTCGGACTCAATTATCCGATTAACTAGGAGATCACCGTTGGCAAGGACCTTGATGGCAGTGAGGCTCTGTTTGCTATGGAAAACTGTGTCTACATGGAGAGCCCTATGAGTTCGGGAGCAAACTCCCCTGATTGTCAACGATACAGCCTGCAGCCAAAAGAAGGTGAGAATGACAAAGGCATCCCGATTAACTTTGATCCTTGGATGTCTCAATTACGACAGGCAGTGATGTGGTTCGAGCCTTCAGGTTGATAGGTCATTGGGATATTGCATCGAAAGGGTGGAGTATTGGTGTCTCCGGATCACTGGTCGCTGAAGCGGGGCTGCAAATTATGATGGTGTTGGATCATCTCTTCGAATGACTTTGTTGTCTTTTCTGCTGGTTCTGGATGGGTAGTTCTTTCTTTTGTTATGCATATTCCTTGTCATTTGGTCATCCTCGTCTATGTCACTCTTACTATGTAATAGTTGCTTCTATTTAGAATGTCATTCTCGTCTGGATCACGAGAGTCTGAGCGCTGCAGATGGGTGCGTTTTGGTGGTGTAGCAAGACTTCTTATGAACTATCATGTCTTGCTGTTTATGTCAGTAGTAGTCACTAGTCAGTGTTTGAATGTTGTATATATCTTTGTTTCGAACTGTTTATTGTCTCGAACTACTGGTGGGCTAAATGTGGGCATCACCATTCTCCAGTGTTCAGAGTATATCTCCTTTTTTCAAGTTATATAATTTGAGCTCAGTGTCTTTTCGATGATGTACACTTGTTTGGGCCAGTGAGGTGTCGTTGAATATGGGTCGAGTAGTAACGCAATGCCAAACAGGTCAATTATGACTCTTAGGCCGGGCTCTCAAAAGATCCTGAAAAAAAGGCCGGGCTCTCCAAAAAAGAATGAATAAGGACTCTTAGGCCGACATGTGGGTGCCACCGGTGTTTTCGTGCGCTTGCACGCCGAGAGCATATTGGCGCGTGCTCGAAATTCATGCTACCTTTTCATCCGTAGTCTCCCGCCCCTCCCCCACCTCTGGAATCTCGATTCCTACTCCAGTTCCCCCAAATCCCGCTCCTGTACTCCCTGTACTCAAGCGCACTATCATGTCGCCGGTCAACGCGGATCTCCGAGCCGGAGATCCTGAGGTCCGTCCTTCCTTCGGTCGATGCGTGCTGTTGCTCAACAGTGGCATGGCGGCGCTTGACGACCAGTTTGCCAGCAAAGTGCTGATGGTAACCATCAACGGCGACCGGCCTCCCGTCTCGCCGGATGACCTTGTCAAAGCTCTTGGCATTGCGCACGGCATCCAAATAAGTGACTTGCTCGTCGAAGTCTGTCCACCACCGGCTGATTTCTTCGTCAGGTTCCGGACAACTTTCGACTGCAGTCGTGTTTTCGAATCTTCCCGGCGTTTGTTCTGCGATGGCGCGCTGGTGAGCTTTGATCGGTGGCACCCAGGATGGGGCTCGGTGCCTTTTGAGCTTGAGTTTTTAACAAAGCTTACCTTCCACGGCATGCCTCGACGTGCTTGGAACCGCGAGTTCATGAACGAGCTTATCAACGACCTTGGAGGTGAGCTCGTAAGTATGTTTGTTCCTCCAGACAGCTGGGCTTTGACGATTATGGCATGGATGAAGAATCCGTCCACCATACCGAAGGTGATTGCTGTTGAGATACCGGTGCAGGAACCAGGGTTGTACTATTCATCGCCACCAAGGCCGCCGCGGACCACGTTAGGGATGTACTTGTATCGAGTGTTCGTGCATGTCGAAGAAGTGGTCAATCCATCAATCGAAGTCCTGCCGCCGCTGCTGGTGCCAGGGTCCGTCGACGACGTCCATTACAGGAGCCAACGTCAGACTTTCCCTGTGTTGCTCGGAACGATGGATGGCACAGGGCCTACTCCATCGCGTGGCGGAGGCCACTGCTTCTTTGGGAGAAGAGGCAGGGCTAGCTGCCTGGATGTGCTCTAATTTGAGGTAACAACTGAATCTTGTCAGATACTAGTTAAATTCGAGCTATGGGTGTGAAGCACCGATATGCCAGTCATTTGATTGTGACCTGTTCTAATTTTGTACCTGAACTTTTTTTAGAAAGGGCTATACGTCAACTTAATGTGCTAGGAGAACTTATTGTGTTGTCTTTCTGTTTTCTTTGCACAACATTCAAGATATTTCCCCATCATTGATAAAGACGATGAACTGTTATGTACGACTTCGTTGGTTTCAACATAGCCCTTCCCGTAGCGATCCACTGCTTCCATCCTGATTGTGCCGCCTGCATAAAATTTTTGTATGCAAGTTCAGTGTGCTATGATGTTCTATATGATTGTGTCAACTATATAAGTTTTTACTGAGCATCAGCAATGCATATGGCTGAAAGATGTATTTACGAGCATTGGCCGATGGTCTCTCTCTCTCTCTCTCTCTCTCTCTCTCTCTCTCTCTCTCTCACACACACACACACACACACACACACACACACACGTGCGCGCACACGCACAAGTGGGACCCGTTGAATTATTTATTTGCTTGTCACAGCTTTTAATTAGGTTCCACTGTAATCTAACTTTTTTCTTAAGTTATTAATTGAGCTCAGTGACTTCAAAAAGTTGTACAGAAGCCTTGTTTGGGCCTTTCCGGCGTCGCTGAATGTGGGCTGAGTAACCATGTTAGGTTGTACTGTACTACACAGGCCTTTTTCGCTATTTTTTATTAAATAATACATTTTTTATTAATTTTCATAAATATTACGCTGGGTAAAAAAATTTCAAAAATAATACACTGTCCGCCCGTTGCAGGCCGACTAGGCCTAGTCGGCCCACAACATGCCGATTGGATTCCAGTCGGCCTACAGCTGGCCGACAGTGGGCCGACTGGAGCTAATTGGCTCGTTGTGGGCTAATTGTTTTTGCAAAAGTGTTAATCATGTATTTAAAAAATATGTGTATTGTGACCTCCTCCGCTCGCTGTGGGCCCACTGTTGACTAAAAATATGTTTTAAAAAGTGTTAATCATGTATTTAAAAATTGTTAAATGCGTGTATAAAAATGTTCCTTATCTATACAAATTTTTTTAATGTGTGTATAAAAATTAGTTTTTTCAACATCAACAATGCAACTGGGCCGACAGTTGTACACAATATCCGGGTCAACTTGTTATTCTCCGCCCCACTGGGCTACAAACTTTCCTAGGAGGTATGCATTAGGCTTAACAAGAAAATGGACTTTAAGAAACAATAAATGGGATGTAATTATAATAACTGGATAGTTACTATGCACCAAACACGTAATTAGTTTGAAAAATATATTATTTTTGGAATTTGAAAATTTTAATTTCATTACTTGTTGCGCGCACAATATTTTGTTGGATTTTAACATAATACAACTTTATTTTGAAATTATATTTAACCTGAATAGAAATTTCGGATACAAATATTTTGGATCCCATCAAAATGTGGGAATTTTTTTTGAATTCTATTTTGAGCGGTTGTTTGAAATTATTAATCGTTGTCCTAGCTAGAAGTTGGGCTGTACTTTTAACAAACTGTAAATGGGCTGTAGTAAATTCCATTAGAATTAAAAAATGGGTTGTACATTCTTACAAATCGCAAATGGGCTATATGTTCTCTGCCAAATCCGAGTTGTGGGCCTACTAAGTTAACGCGTACCAAGGGCTTTGTCAACTTAGTCAATATAAACGATTCTAGCTGCAGTGATCGTACGATGTCCATCCAACGGCCGTAGTGCTTCTTCAACCTCTGGTCTTCTTGCTCCAGCCGCCCAAAGCAGCGCCGGTCGTGTCACGTGCTCCTGCCTCCCGTGGCCGGCTGTGATGCCGTGGAGGCCTCACCGCCCCGTACTACTCCCACCGCTGGCCAGGCCATCCCTCTACTCACCCACACCCCCTGTTATTCTGTGGCGACGACAGCCTCACACCGCAGCCGAACCAGTGAACCCTCGTACTCCTCTCCGCGCGGGCTTCCACTGCTGCGTCTTCCCCGGCTCCGTGTCGTCCCCTTCCTAGGCCTCGCTGTCGTCCAGACCACCGCCATGATGCTCTCGGCGCGGCGTGGTCAACGTGGTCAATGACCGACTTCCATCGGAAGAGTACTGTGCGTGGAGAGGCTGACAGCTGGGTCCACGGCAGCCGCAAGGAAGTGCCTCCTTATTACACGCAAAATAATTATTCCTCCACCTGACAGCGGGGACCCACCGGACGGGCCACCGTATTTCATGAAAAAATGATTCGCCCCCTGACTGCTGGGACCCACGAGCTACATCTTCGCACGCAAGGAAGTGCGTCCGAAAAAAAACGATTCGCCCCCCTGACTGCTGGGACCCACTAGGCCCCCGACGCTGGGACCCACCAGCTACATCTTTGCACGCAAGGAAGTGCGTCCAGGCAAAACAACGATTCGCCACCTGACTGCTGGGACCGACTAGCTACATCTTCGCAGGCAAGGAAGTGCCTGACAGTCGGGACCCACCTGGTCGAAGCGTAGGTAGCGTTGTCATTCTGGTCGCGAACGTGTACGTACATACTAGTCGATGTAGAGGCGCGCACGTGTCGTAGTAGAGGCGCTCACATGTCGTAGTAGAGGCGCACACATAGCATGTACACATACGTACAACGGCCAGGGTGCAAAAAAGAAAATACGGCCACGTATGTGTACATACGGGCGGGGTCTCGATTGCCTACTGGCGCATACGTACGGCCAGGGCTTGTGTACATGGCTGGGTCGGAACAGAGAAACAGTGTCGTCATCGTGTTCATGGGGAGGCAACGGAATGCATCGTGTTCATCGGGAGGGCTTGGACGGAACAGGCGATGGAAACGAGGCCTGGCGTACTGCAGAACAGAGGAAACGACCTTGTGTTCGACCGGCCATGTTCGAAACGGGATCCTGCTCATCGGGAGGGGTCTGGCGTACCGCAAAGCGGAGGAAACAGACCTCCTACGGTCGAAATGGGGGTCCTGTTGATCGGGAGGGGTGTGGTGTACCGCACAACGGAAGAAACGGACTTGTTTTGGAGCGCTACGATCGAAACGGGGGTCCTGTTCATCGGGAGGGGTGTGGCGTACCGTAAAACGGGACTCCACGGGATACTATTCATCTCCACCGTCGACCTCCTCCAGCCTCCACGGGCTCCTGTTCATCCAGCCTCCATGGGCTCCTCTTCATCCAGCCTCCACGGGCTCCTGTTCATCCAGCCTCCACCACGCGCTACTCCACCGGCTACTGTTCAACCACCCCTCCACCGTCTACTATTCATCCAGCCCTCCACACCACGGGGTCCTGTTCAACCACCCCTCCACGGGCACCCCTCCACCGTCTACTGTTCATCCAGC
>NC_057794.1:104347383-104387513 GCF_018294505.1 Triticum aestivum | reverse complement strand
TAGCAGCAGTAGCGAAGGAATCGCTCGATCGGGTTCAGTTAACAGCCATCGATCGATCGCTCGGGTTCAGTAATGCGTAGCCTGCAGTGCAATCGCTCGGGTTCAGTTAGAGCCCAACGCCTCGCTCAGGTTCAGTTAGAGCCAACGCCTCGCACACACGCGCGTACGTGTACGAGATAAACGCGCATCGCTCGGCCCCCGACCTCCCACCGTAACCGGGAACTCCCCGAAATTTTCCTCCCCCTCGCTTCTACCACAGTTTTTTCCGTCATGGACGGCCCAAAGAATGTCATGCAGCTGTGTCTCTGGCCCGCCCAGGACGAAAAGCCCATTTTCTGTCATGGATTTTTTGTCATAGAAGTAGGAGCCCACCACATCTATGATGATACCAGGTTTTGTCACAATTATCGTCATAGAAGTGTCATATGTATGACAGAAAAAATTCGTTCGGCCCAAAATGTCACAGATGTGTCTTTTTTTGTAGTGATGATGAAATGATTGAGATGAGGAAAAGCTGGTATGAACTCGACCTATCTTGTTTTTGTAAATATGATTAGTTCATCGTTCCTATTCAGCCTGTTATGAATTAAACATGTTTACAATGACAATTAGAGATTATAGTTACTCATGCCATGCTTATTTATCTAGGAGTTTATAATGGTTTACCTTGCGAGCCAACATGAAAATTAAAATGGTTGTGATGTAGTATGATAGGATGGTATCCTCCTTTGGATGATTTGAGTGGCTTGACTTGGCACATGTTCACGCATGTAGTTGAAACAAAATCAACATAACCTCCACGATATTTATGTTCATGGTTATTTATATCCTACTCATGCTTGCACTCAATGTTGGTTAATCTCAATGCATGTTTATGATTGTTGTCGCTCTCTAGTTGGTCACTCCCCAGTCTTTTTCTAGCCTTCACTTGTACTAAGCGGGAATACTGCTTGTGCATCCACTTATGTAAACCCAAAGTTGTTCGACATGAGTCCACCATACCTACCTATATGCGGTATTACTTGTCGTTCCAAGTAAATTTGCATGTGCCAAACTCTAAACCTTCAAATGATAATCTGTTTTGTATGCTTGAATCCCTCATGTAGCAACTAGATCTGTCAATATCTTCCATGCTAGGTGGGTTATTCTCACGAGGAGTGGACCCCGCTCATCATTCACAGGAAAATGGCTGGTAACTGAGATGCCCAGTCCCATGCTCAAATCAAATCAAAATATAATTGCAAACAAAACTCCCCCAGGGTTGTTGTTAGTTGGATGGTACCCGTTGTTTCGGACCAACCGTGGAATGTGCTTGTTGGTGGTGGGGGTGTATAAAATTTACCATTCTGTTTGGGAACCTCCTATAATGTGTCTAATATGGAAGATACAGAGATCTCTTGGTTGTTATGTTAACAATGAAAGCATGCCGCTCAAAATATTATTTATCTCTGTTTCAAAAACTCAAGCTCTGGCACCTCTGCAAATCCCTGCTTCCCTCTACGAAGGGCCTATCTATTTACTTTTATTGTTGAGTCGTCATCCTCTTGTAAAAAGCACCGGTTAGAGAGCACCACTGTCATTTGTATGCATTGTTATTAATTGATATTGAGTATGACTGTGACTGGATCTCTTTTGCCATGAATTACAATGTCTAATCAGTCCTTGATCTTCAGGGATGCTATGCATTTATGTTTCGCGGTCTCAGAAAGGGCTAGCGAGATACCATCTTATTATATCATATCATGATTGTTTTGAAAAAGTGTTGTCATCCGAGTTATTGCTCGCTAGTTGATTATGCCATTGATATGAGTAAATGTGAGACCTAAATGTTATTGTGAATATGGTTAGTTCATAATCTTTGCTGAAAACTTGAATGTTGGCTTTACTTATTTGCAACAACAAGATCAAACAGAGTTTGTAAAAGGTTTTCTTTATCACTTTTAGTTGATACATCTCCATCGTATCTACTTTTCCAAACTCTTTTGCCCTTGTTTTGGACTCTATTTTGCATGATTTGAATGGAACTAACCCAGACTGACGCTGTTTTCAGCAGAATTGCCATGGTGTTATTTTTGTGCAGAAATAAAAGTTCTCAGAATGTCCTGAAACTTCACGGAGATTAGTTTTGGAATAAATAAAAAATATTAGCGAAAGAATCAACCGAAGGGGGCCCACACCCTGTCCACAAGGGTGGAGGGCGTGCCCACCCCCCTAGGGCATGCCCTTTGTCCTTGTGGGCCCAGCAAACCTCCACCGACCTCAACTCCAACTCCATATATTCACGTTTGGGGAGAAAAAATTAGAGAGAAGGATTCATCACGTTTTATGATACGGAGCCCCCGCCACCTCCTGTTCTTCCTCGGGAGGGCAGATCTGGAGTCCGTTTTGGGCTTCGGAGAGGGAAAATCATCGCCATCATCATCATCAACCATCCTCCATCACCAATTTCATGATGCTCACCGTCGTGCGCGAGTAATCCCATCGTAGTCTTGCTAGACGGTGATGGGTTGGATGAGATCTACCATGTAATCAAGTTTGTTTTGTTAGGGTTTGATCCCTAGTGTCCACTATGTTCTAAGATTGATGTTTCTATGACTTTGATATGCTTAATGCTTGTCACTAGGCCCTGAGTGCCATGATTTCAAATCTGAACCTACTATTTTTTCATGAATATATTTGTTTTCTTGATCTTATCTTGCAAGTTATATTCACCTACTACATGTTATGATCCAGCAACCCCGGAGTGACAATAGTCGGGACACTTCTCGGTGATGACTGTAGTTTGAGGAGTTCATGTATTCACTAAGTGCTAATGCTTTGGTCCGGTACTCTATTAAAAGGAGGCCTTAATATCCCTTAGTTTCCAATAGGACCCCGCTGCCACGGGAGGGTAGGACAAAAGATGTCATGCAAGTTCTTTTCCATAAGCACGTATGACTATATTCAGAATACATGCCTACATTATATTGATGAATTGGAGCTAGTTCTGTGTCACCCTGTGTTATAACTGTTGCATGATGAATGCCATCCGACATAATTATCCATCATTGACCCATTGCCTACGAGCTCATTTCATATTGATCTTTGCTAAGTTACTTTTCCATTGCTACTGTTAGGATTGCTACAAAACTGCTACTGTTACTATTGCCACTATTACCGTTACTTCCATGGTACCTTGCTACTAAATACTTTGTTGCAGATATTAAGTCTTTCATGTATAGTTGAATTGACAACTCAGCTGCTAATACTTGAGAATATTCTTTGGCTCCCCTTGTGTCGAATCAATAAATTTGGGTTGAATACTCTACCCTCGAAAACTGTTGCAATCCCCTATACTTGTGGGTTATCAACCCAGGCGAGGGAGACGGATCTCTCGGTGGTGTACATCATCGACCCGTCCGTGGTGGATGACTACATCAACATTGTTGAGCAGTTGCTTGCTCGAGACATGTACAAGGTGGTCGGCATCGACCTCCAGTACACCGCCGGTCGTTGCAACATAGATCAGAAGGTTGTCACCGCCCAGTTGTGCGTGTGCCATCATGTCCTCATCTACCACTACTGCATGGCCATAGAGCCTTCCGACTGTTTCACCAGGTTTGTCAAGAGCACTGACTATAAGTTTTCTACGGTGGAAACCGCCGACGATGTAAAAGTACTCAGGGTTATGGGTTTGGCCTATGAGAACCTTGTCGAAATCCATGAGCACTATAGGGTCTGGGGTAGCACGAAGAAGGACTCCTTGGTTGAACTCGCCTCGGCCATCATCGACCCATACTATGAAAAGATGAAGCAGGATGCCAATAGAACACATCCTGTATCCTCGCACGGGGCCTGGATGCGGCAACTGGATGAACCTCACCTCAGATTTGCAGCCAAGAGCGTGTACACATGCTACGAGATGCACAGGCGGATCGTTAACATGAGGGAGTGCCTCGTTACCCAAATCGACGAGGCCGGATCGAGCCACAAGCAGAGCAAGCATCACAAGAAGTAGATGATGATCAGATAATCATTTATCCTAGTTAATCATGCATGTAATATATAGTTTACTTTGGTGTGTGGAAATGTCATGTGTGTAGTAGCCACCTATGTAATTATGCATGTAATAATTTACTTTGGTGTGTGCAAATGCCATGGTTGTAGTACCCACCTATGTAATTGGATGTTTAGTTTGGTTATGCAACCATGTCCTTATAAGTGTGTGTGTGTGTATGTGTGTGTGTGTGTGCGTGTGTTCTATTTGCAATCCCATCGCACAACACACATGTCTCATTAGCAGCAATCGTCTGTGTTATTATCGGTCTTCGCACACATTTCTGATTACAGACTTGTTTGGCGCGCATCACACACATCTTGTTATATTGAACTGTTTTTGTTCTCTTGTCTCAATGGAAACAGTTCATCCGAGTGAACCGCATGCCGTATATCGCACACACCTTGATCTGGCTGACCATTTCTTTTGTGTTGCCTAATCACAAACAGTTCATCTGAGTGAACCGTATGCTATATATCGCACACACTTCATCTGGATGCCCGTTTCTTCTATTCCTCCTCATCGCAAATAGTTAATTGAACTGAATTGTATGCCCTGCATCACACACACAATTAAAATCTGAACCGTGTTTGATGCATCCATCATCACAAATGTTTTGCACCTTTTTTGACAGTTTTTTACACCACCGTTTGCAGTTATTGCATCGCACACAGTTTCGTCGAATGGTCTCTGATCATAGTGTCGCGTTAGCAGCATCTTGCAGTAGTGAAAGGCTTGTATTTATGTTGTTGCCACTAGGGATAAATAAGATGGTTCATAGTTATCGTTTGAATGCAGGGCGAAGACAATATATCATCTACTTCATGTTGTCATACTCATTGCAGTACTTTGTTTTTAACTTAATACTTTAAGATACATGATGGATAGTAGTATTGGGTGAAGTATTAACTATAGATACAGTTGAATAACGGTCTATAGATTTACGAATGTGATACTCATATGTTGATTGTGCCATGAATAATCATACTCATAAAAACCGCAAGTTAATTGCTCCCCAACTTTGATTTTTTTGCCCCACCATGTTTTATTTTGGAGAGCCACCTCTACTGTACCCTAGACCCCGGTCCATTTTCCATAAAGCTTTCAATCTCAATCAATGTTCTTTAACTTTCTTGCTTTTACATTCTTGTCAACTTTTCAAAGCCAAATTTTTTCTATCATTGTTGCATTTAATTCCTTTGTAACTAGCGAAGCTAAAAAAGCGAGATTGAAAACCTTACTAGTCATGTTGGGGGCACAAGGAATTTTTGTTTTGTGTGTGTGCATGTCTTGATCATTGGTTGGCGCCGCTTAGCTCCTGTTGGATCGATAAACCCTGAGGCCACTTAAGGTAAATTGTTGCTTACTACAAACCCTTGCACTTGGGGCCCCAACAAATTCCTAGTGGAGA
The DNA here is from genome assembly GCF_018294505.1 of Triticum aestivum. Taxonomy (NCBI): domain Eukaryota; kingdom Viridiplantae; phylum Streptophyta; class Magnoliopsida; order Poales; family Poaceae; genus Triticum; species Triticum aestivum. The sequence continues at coordinate 104,382,066 of NC_057794.1, read as the reverse complement.
GGAAGCAGTGACACAAGGCATGTATCACCGTCAGCGAGCCTCCGAGTTCTCTGAACACGATATTAGAGAAGGAGGGGGTCAGGAGGAGGCAGTAGATCTGGCTGTGGATTACCCGTCGTCGGCTTTAAAGTGGTGGACCCGGCGGCTGATGTTGATGGCATCCGACCCATCTCGATGGTTGTGGTGGAGGCAGAATATCAGTGTGTGCAAGCAGACGAGGCGGTGGAGCAGTGATGGCGCACGCTAGCTGAGGCGACCGAGATAGAGGAACGGTGATGGTGCAATAACATGAATGATCCGCAATTAGATCATTCAAAGATCAAACAAAGGGTAATCATCTCGATAATATCACGAAGACCCACCATAAGATGAATGATTAAACAAGTCTCGATCTTGAGATGAGTATGAATAGAGTTATAAACCCTAATCTCATAACTTGGAATTCCTTTCTCTATGGTGATGATTGTGATTATGAAATGGAATGGAGCGGAAGAGACAAGATGGATATCCGGGAGTTCTTGTCCTTCGAGTCTCTTCTCTCTTTGTTCTGGATGTGGTAGAGGCTGTTGGGGAATGCAGTATTTCAAAAAAAAAATCCTATGATCATGCAAGATCTATCTAGGAGATGAATAGCAACGAGAGGGTAGTGTGTCTACGTACCCTCATAGACCAAAAGCGGAAGCGTTAAGTAATGCGGTTGGTGTAGTCGAACGTCTTCGCGATCCAACCGATCAAGTACCGAACGCATGGCACATCCACGATCTGCACACGCTCAGCTCGGTGACATCCCTCGAACACTAGATCCAGCTGAGGCCGAGGGAGAGTTTCGTCAGCACGACAACATGGTGATGGTGATGATGAAGTTACCAACGCAGGGCTTTGCCTAAGAACTATGATAATATAACCGAGGTGGAAATCTGTGGAGGGGGGCACCGCACATGGCTAAGACATCAACTTGTGTGTCTATGGGGTGCCCCCTCCCCCTTATATAAAGGAGTGGAGGAGGGGGTCGGCCGTCCTCATAGGGCGCGCCCCAAAGGGGGAATCCTACTCCTACTAGGAGTAGGTTCCCGCCTTTCCTAGTCCAACTAGGAGGTGGAAGGAAGGGAAGAGGAGAAGAAGGAAAGGGGGCCGCCCCCCCCTCCCCAATTAGGATTGGGCTAGGGGGGCCCCTCCTCTTGGTCGCCTCCTCTCTCTTCTACTAAAGCCCATGAAGGCCCATTAACCCCATGGGGGGTTCCGATAACCCCCCGGTACTCCAGAAAATGCTCGAACTAATCTGAAACCTTTTCGGTGTCCAAACATAACCTTCCAATATATCAATCTTCATGTCTCGACCATTTCGAGACTCCTCGTCATGCCCATGATCACATCTGGGACTCCGAACAACCTTCGGTACATCAAATCACATAACTCACAATATATATCGTCATCGAACGTTAAGCGTGCGGACCCTACGGGTTCGAGAACTATGTAGACATGACCGAGACTCATCTTCGGTCAATAACAAATAGCGGAACCTGGATGCTCATATTGGCTCCTACATATTCTATAAAGATCTTTGTCGGTCAAACCGCATAACAACATACGTTGTTCCCTTTGTCATCGGTATGTTACTTACCCGAGATTCGATCATCGGTATCATCATACCTAGTTCAATCTCATCACCAGCAAGTCTCTTTACTCGTTCTATAATGCATCATCCCTCAACTAACTCATTAGTTACATTGCTTGCAAGGCTTATAGTGATGTGCATTACCGAGAGGGCCCAGAGATACCTCTCCGAAACACTGAGTGACAAATCCTAATCTAGATCTATGCCAACTCAACAAACACCATCGGAGACACCTGTAGAGCATCTTTGTAATCACCTAGTTACGTTGTGACATTTGATAGCACACAAGGTGTTCCTCCGGTATTCGGGAGTTGCATAATCTCATAGTCATAGGAACATGTATAAGTCATGAAGAAAGCAATAGTAATAAACTAAACGATCATAGTGCTAAGCTAACGGATGGGTCTTGTCCATCACATCATTATCCAATGATGTGATCCCGTTCATCAAATGACAACACATGTCCATGGCTAGGAAACTTAACCATCTTTCATTAACAAGCTAGTCAAGTAGAGGCATACTAGGACACTTTGTTTGTCTATGTATTCACACATGTACTAAGTTTTCGGTTAATACAATTCTAGCATGAATAATAAACATTTATCATGATATAAGGAAATATAAATAACAACTTTATTATTGCCTCTAGGGCATATTTCCTTCAGTCTCCCACTTGCACTAGAGTCAATAATATAGTTCACATCGTCATGTGATTTAACACCAATAGTTCACATCTTTATGTGATTAGTTCACATCTCCATGTGACTAACACCCAAACGGTTTACTAGAGTCAATAATCTAGTTCACATCGCTATGTGATAAAAACCCAAAGAGTACTAAGGTGTGATCACGTTTTGCTTGTGAGAGAAGTTTAGTCATCGGGTCTGCCACATTTAGAGCCATATGTATTTTGCAAATTTTCTATGTCTACAATGCTCTGCACGGAGCTACTCTAGCTAATTGCTCCCACTTTCAATATGTATCCAGATTGAGACTTAGGGCCTGTTCGGCTAATCACTCCACTCCGCTCAGCGCTGGGAGTGCTCCAATGAGTGGTCGTGGTGCGTTCGGCTCGCTCCGCTCCAGGAAAGCGTGGGCTGCCAGCCCATTGGAGGCAAAAATACAGCCCGTTCAAGTGCGACAAAGAGAGAGAGAGACGAGACAAATGGGAGTGTGCCGGTTCAGGTCTCTCACTCGGTGGTGGCATTTTCTGTAATTTCGAGTTGATCCAGATTCTGCTGAAACGAGAAGTGACAGAAGTGCTGCTCCGTAAAACTGAACTACACGCCGCTCCACTCCATGACTTCAGCTCCGCGGATTTGGAGACTTCGGGTCCACTCCGCCTGCTCCGGCAACGGAGTTGGGAGTCGGAGTGTTGTCGAACAGGACCTTAAAGTCATCCGGATCAGTGTCAAAACTTCCATCGACGTAACCCTTTATGACGAACTCTTTGTCACCTCCATAATCAAGAAACATTCCACTAAGGATAATTTTGACCGTTGTCCAGTGATCCACTCCTGGATCACTATTGTACCCTCTTGCCAAACTCATGGTTAGGTATATAATAGGTTTGGTACACAACATAGCATACTTTATAGAACCTAGGACTGAGGCATAGGGAATAAATTTCATTCTCTTTCTATCTTCTACAGTGGTCGGGCATTGAGTCTGACTCAATTTCACACCTTGTAACAAAGGCAAGAACCCTTCTTTGCTTGATCCATTTTGCACTTCTTCAAAACTTTATCAAGGTATGTGCTTTGTGAAAGTCCTATTAAGCGTCTTGAACTATCTCCATAGATCTTGATTGTCACATCCCTAGTTCTGGTAATACCTAGTGCTAGCATCTGGTGTTGCATCATGTTTACTTTCACAGAAAGTTGAAATGGGGATGACAGAACCCCCAGCACCCCCCCTGAGACCAACTAGGGTTTACTAAAATTATTTTCAATGAACCTGAAATGCCCTTATAAAATGTTCATCATCTTTGCCTTGGTCTAGAATCTCTGACAAAAATGGTGCACACTTTTCTAGGACAACAGAGGGTCACTGAATTAAATCATATTGTATTTGCATTTGGGCATTTAAATGCTATAAAATATTTTAAATGCTCAAATAATCATAATCTAAAATGTTTACTGTTGGATATATTCTAAACAGTACCCATGATTAGTTTCATGATTTTTGGAAATGCCCTGGCATTTTTAATAAAGTCTTAAACTAATAGAAAAATAGAAAACAAAAGAATAATAGAAAGGAAGGAAACCTACCTAACTTACATGTGCAGCCCACCTGGGCCAGCACTGTGGCTGAGGCCCAGCCCAACTCCCCACCGTCTTCAACCTCTGCCAGTAGGCAGAGGCGTTTCGACACGCGCGCCCCGAGCTCCACCTCCTGCTTCCACCTGGGGCCCCGATCCTTGCCTCGTTGTCGCTCTGGACCCCTCTCTCCTCTCCCTCACTCGCTACTCTCCCTCCCCTCCTCTGTTTCTCTTAAGCGCAGCCGTCGCCGCCGACGAGCACCGCCGTGGCCACAACCACTGCCTCGCCTCGCCAATGCTCTCGGAGGCTCCGCCGCAACCTCTTATCCCTCCTCGCCGAGCTACACGAGCCAGGACGGCCCCAAGACGACGCCTGTGGCCTTCTTCCCCGACCACGGCCGCCGGATGCCGCCGTCTGATTCGCCGTCTCCGCCACCTCCCCGAGCACACTGAGCTGCTCCACGACCTCGTCGTGAGCCCTTGCTCCTGCTCCCCCTCTCCATTTTTCCCCTCACGCGCCGTAGTCATCGCCTCGTCTGCAACCGAACGCGCCGCCGCCCGCGCTCGTCTACGGTGATGCTCCGGTGACCATTTGGTCCTAGGCATGCGCCCATCAAACTCACCGCACCACGTAGACGCCGTAGGTGCCAAACGCACATCGCCACGGACACCGCAACTGCGTCCCCGCTCGCGCCCGAACTCCGGCGACCGCAACCGAGCTCCCCGCCGTTGACTCCGGCCACCCCAGGCCCGGAGACCACCACCATCCGACGCGCCATCGCGCCATCTCTCCGTTGGGCCAAAGGGCACACTAAACGGTGCACCGTAGGCGAAACCCGAGCCCCTCCAGTGTGCCTCCGCCGCGTTTTTGGTTGCCGCTAGCGTAACTCCGGTGACGCTGACGTGGCGCTGTCATTAGCCACTAATGACCGAGCTAACTAACCCCCTCTCTCACTGACTATGGGCCCCATGCCTTAATTAACCCCGGGATTTATTCCTTGTTTAGTTTAGGTTAATATAGCCGGTCCCACATGTCATTTTGACCATGCCACTGGTCAGCCTCTGTCCCTTCCCTATTAAACTGACGTGCGGGACCCACTGGTCAGGTTTGACCTGGACCATCCCAGTTGACCTGCTGACATCAGCCTTGCGCAATGCTGACGCAGTAAAACATTTTCTGGATTTAAGTTTATTCAGGAAATTCCAGAAAATGCTATAAACTTCAAAAAAAATCATAGAAATTAATCTGTAACTCCAAATGAAAAGATCTATATATGAAAAATGATCAGAAAAATCCAATCTATCCATCTGTACTAGTTTCATGCATGTTTGAGCAACCTAAACTTGCTGTTCATATCAAAACATGATAATGCACTTTATGAATTCATAGTTTGAGTTTGAATTTGAATCTTTGGTTCAAATAAGCTCAAGCCCTTCTGTTCTTAGCTGCATTAGCTCAAATCACATCATATTGCCATGTCATAATCATGCATCAAAATTGTTGCATTGCATTGATTGTGTTCTTCCTTGTTTGTCGGTGATTGTTCCCTCTCGATAGACGTGGTTCTGACGATGTGATCGACAACACCGATGAAGAACTATATTATCTTCAGAAGTGCCAGGCAAGCAAAAACCCCTTGTTCATTCCGATACAATCCCACTCTCTCGCTCCTGTTCTCTTTTACTGCATTAGGACAACAACGATTCAACTGTTACATGCTGCGGTAGTTGAACCCCTTTCCTCTGCATGACCTGTCATTGCCACAATAAATAGATGAAACCCACTAGCATGAGTAGGAGTTGTTTCAGCCCTGATGTGCCTACTCATTCATGCTTGTTGTCACGCCTGCTACTGCTTAGAGTTGAGTCAGGTCTGATTCATCGGGGATGAATTGGAAAGTTGTGAACATGTCCTACTGTTGAGAGCTAAGTGTGTGAACACGATTTGGTAAAGGTAGCGGTGAGAGGCCATGTAGGAGTACATGGTGGGTTGTCTCATTGTAGCCATCCTCAGGAACTGAGCTTTGTGTTTGTGATCCATGAACAGTTACTACCGCACATTGGGTTCCGGTAACTCGACCCCTCTCGACTTATTAATCAACTCAATCTCTGTCCAGGAGTTTCAACTAGTTTCTGGTGTTTGCAGGTAGTGTTAGTAGTCTACCAAGTGGCACCCGGTACAGGTGGGCTTGGGACAGACTAGGCAAAGTGGCACGGTGTACCAAGTGGCACCCGGACGGTGGGCTTGGGAACCCTGCTCACATTGTTTGAGGCCGTGAGTGAGACCCCGGCCGGATCTCCTTGCGGATGGAACCCGAATAGGCGATAAACCTGGACTAGAGACTTGTGTGGTTAGTCAGGTCGTGGCCGACTCCCTCGCCAGGCTTCCGCTTGAAGGTTGTCGAGATACACGACATGTACATGGTGGTAAGTGGCGAGAGCGTGTGTGAAGAAGTACACCCCTGCAGGGTTATAAATGATCTATTTGAATATCCGTGTCCGCGGTAAAGGACTTCTGGGTTGCCTGTACAGTTCATAGACAAGTGAAAGTGGATACTCTAAAATGCGCAAGATAAGCGTGAGTGCTATGGATGGCCTCCTCGTAGGAAGATGGGAGCAAATCCATAGTGGTGTATTGATATGGTGAATATGTGGACTCGCGTGTGCCATCTCAAAAGAGTTACTTGCAGTCGTAATTCAGGATATCCACCGAGTCAAAGTTGGCTTGCTGCAGTTAAACTCCACCACCCATTTGTCGATACTGATGCATATGTAGATAGTTCTGATGTAAGTCTTGCTAGGTACATTTGTACTCACGTTTGCTTAACTTATGTTTTGCAGAGAAACTTCAGTCGCGCTAGTAGTTCCACGTGGACTTCGACATTTAGCTTGATACCTCAGCTACGATCTTGTGCCCTCGGCAGGATCTGGTAGATAGTCAGGCTTCTCGGCCTTTTTCATTTATAGATGTCTGTACTCAGACATGTTAAGCTTCCGCATGTGCTTTTACTTGTATGCTCTGAATGTTGGGTCATGATACCCATGTTTGTATTATCTGGCTCTTTAGAGCCTAATGAATAAATACTTGAGTCGTAGAGTTATGATGTGATGCCATGTTGTATTTACACATATCGAGCATATTGTGTGTATGATTGAAATGCTTGGTATGTGTGGGATCCGACAACCTAGTTGTTTATCCTTGGTAGCCTCTCTTATGGGGAAATGTAGCCTTGTGCTTCCATGAGCCATAGTAGTCCGCTACAGCCCGGTTCACCGGAGTCCTGCTAGCCCAGCACTACTGCTCCAGAACACTTGACTGGCCGGCATGTGATTCAGTTTGTTCTGTCGGGGAAATGTCACGCGGTGACATTCGGAGTCCTGCTAGCCTGCTACAGCCCGTTTCACCGGAGTCCTGTTAGCCCAGTGCTACAGCCTGGATTCACACGTTGCTGATCGACATGCTCGATGTTGATTCATGTATGCCTGGGTTCACGACTAGTCATGTCGGCCCGGGTTCTCTATCATATGGATGCTAGCGACACTATCATATATGTGAGCCAAAAGGCGCAAAGGGTCCCGGGCCATGGTAAGGCGACTCCCGTGGGGTTACCATGCGTGAGGCCGCAAAGTGATATGAGGTGTTACAGGCTAGATCGGTGTGACTTAGAATCGGGGTCCTGACAGCTTTGGTATCAGAGCCTGACTGCATGTAGGATTACCAAGCCAAACTGGTCGAAGTCGTGTCTAGAAATGCTTTAGTTATATAAGGGAATTGATTGTGGATGGGAACGTAAGGCTCTTTTTACTCCTTATCCTCATGATCTTCTGATCTGAGTCATCTTATCTTTTCTACGGGGTTAAGAACTAGGCTTCTCTTTTATCTCCCAGGATGACATGTTACTAAACCATAGTTGCCTAGGATTGTTGAGTTCAAGCCTCAGTTCAGTTCCTACTACTTCCATATGTTCATAGCTGGCCTCAGAACCTTGATATTATGATGTTGAGTGGTTATGCCACCATTTTGTAGGATGTCTCAAATCATTTTGAGCATTTACAGCCGTTATGCTGTCTGAGTCATCCCAGGTTTCTAAACAGTCTGATGCATCTGCAAATCCCTTCCTCCCGTTCCTGATGTCCTTTTGGGCCAGATTAAGCACACTAATCGGTGAGTTGAGGTACTCTATTGCCTCGACATATATGTTGGATTTGTTATTATGACACTAGGGTATCTTAGAGTTAGTAATCTAGCCAAGTTTGGTGTTCCCAGTGTGATGATTCTGGCCACCATTCTCGAAAGCATCTCGTGATGTTATTTAGTTAGTTGGTATTCTACTCCTGGGTTTTGAACCTGAGATTCACCCTACTTCATGTTGTTAGTATTTGCTAGTTCCCTTAAGATATTAGTAACCTTGTGATACTCCTCGAGGTCTGTGGTATATCGTTCTTCCAATACCATGAGCCAATATGGCAGAAGTTATTTGAACCAAAAGATCACAATCAGAGTACTCTTGAGGAGTTCTCCATTCATAATTGTGACTCTGTCAGTCCTACCTCTCTGCATGGGTTATCCGGAAGAAACATGTTGAACTTGGTTCGGCATACTAATATATGCATCCACAACTCAGAAAGTTATATGGTCCTTGAGTTGACCCTCCTCAGCTGTATTTCGGCCCTAGTCTATCAATTGATAGTCAGGAATAGTTATGCATTCGTGTTCATCGATGCCTATTATTCTTGTGGTCCGTCAAGCCATTCTATTCCGGAATGACTAGGAGAAACAAACTCCAGTACCTTGTCCACTTTGAGGATTGGGTCAAAGTAGTTGTATTCCACAGATCAAAATGCCAATTCAGCTTTTGCTATGTTCTACCTTGGAGTGCCACCCTTTTTCATATCAAGAATGACATGAGAATTGTACAATCTCTTATGAATTCTTGATATAGTGATATTTTCGCCATCATTATTCATTTCTTGGTCTCCGTGTTGGTTGTAACCGAAATGCCGACGGGTGAACCGTGATGTGTGGAATCAATACTCCTAGTAACCCCGTTGCTTGGTAGTTAATGGACAATAATCTCATTCTTAGCGTGTTGGTTATTGAATCACTATTCTAGGATTGATCGTGCTACCTAGTCCTTATTTCTGGTGCACTCTTTGATCAATGAGTTAGGATTTTGTCAAACCCTTACTATGTTGATCATATGGTCTTGCCCTGAAAAGCAAGATTGTTCTCGAGCTTAATAACATATCAGTGGGTTGTGATTTTCCAAATATCTTCTTGGAAGTATCACCAAGTTGTCCCCTGACCGCTATGTTGAGCTCGTGATCAAGTTGGTTTCTTATAACCAACCCTTCTCCAAGAATCTGTGTTGCATACCCCTGAGCTAGTTGGTTAAGCTAAACAACAACTTGGAGAGTTGGACGATAAAAGCTTGTCCGACCTAGCTGATCACTAAGGGATATCTTGTATGTGTGTTGAAGGAAGCTGGTATTTTCATCGATTCACCCTCGTGATCAGTTAATGGGACCTATCACCTTATCCAACATTTGATTTGAGTATGGGCTATCGTCAAATCAAATCAGAACCAACGATATTCATAATGATGTCTTACTTGTGGTTGTTTCCTCGAGCATACACCATTATATTCTTTGGGTTTGACCAACGCTATCACTGTGTTCACTTAAATTGTGGAATTCCACTTATATGGAAGCCTGGATGAATTGTTGTTGAGCCCATCAGCAACATTTTTATCTCCTCCATGATTCGTGTTGAACATCCAGCTAGTGTTGGAAACTTTTATAAGCATTATCTTCGTGTCCCGCTCATGAAGCATATGTTCGGATGAAATAAGTGACTTTCCCTAATTCACATGCATTTGATGTAAGTTGCCGCCGTGAATTCGGGAAAGCTTGTTTTTGCTTCCTTTGGAATCATCCCAAGTCAGTCATGCCCATGCAAAGTATTCTATGGTCTGATAGACTGATCATCTTGATCCCATATGCAATTCCTAGCACACCAAGCCACTGAGTGATTTGTTCAAGGATAATAAGTTCTAAGTGCTAGTCCCGAAGGTACCAGACGGATTTGTACAAGATTCCGTTATCCTCGATGATGGTTCCCAACCAGAACTCGGTAGTGTTTTATTATAAGACTACCATGTGGTTATGCTTGTCTAGGACAGTGTGTTCACAGGTGTGTAGCAGAACGAGCTCATGTTTTGGAGCTTGCTATCGTAGTTCATTTCTGTCGGATTTCGGGTTCCGGCAGACCCTTGAGGTTCGAACACTGGGGTGCGCGCGGAGATTTTGCCTCCTACCTACTTGCACCCCTCCGCCTCATTAAGGTCTAAGCTATGGAAAGAATAACACGGGGGACACGAGGTTTATACTGGTTCAGGCCACCGTTGTGGTGTAATACCCTACTCAAGTGTGTGGTGTGGTGGATTGCCTCTTGGGCTGATGATGATCAACAATACAAGGAAGAACAGCCTCGCGAGGGTCTGTTCTTGGCTGGGGGGGATGAACTGCTGGGAGGAGTTCAGTCACCCTTCCCTCTCTCTCTCTCTCTGATCCTTTGATCCTTCGATCCCTCTATCCCTCTGTCCTTCTATCCTTCTCTCCTCCCCCTCTTTTCTTTTTCTCTTCTCTCTTCTTCCTTCTTTTCCTTCTCCCTTTTTCCTTCTTTTCTCTTCTCGCGGGTGGCCGGTCCTATTTATAGAGGCCCTGGTCCTCTTCCCAAATATCGAGCGGGAAGGGAGCCAACAATGGCGGGCTAATTTGAAGGGGGGGCAGCTAGTATCAGCTATCCTGACAAAAGTAGTCTTCGCCTGCACAAAGCTCTGGTGATGACGCCATCTTGGGCTCCATGATGACCTCCATCTCGTAGTCCTCCTGGTCTTGGTCTCGTTGCACTGAAATGGCAACCTTTGCCTGATGCCTCGGTACTCCGCGGCTGCGCTTGCCCCGTTTGCACCAAAGAGGAAAGGAGGACACTGCGCGGGCTGGCACCCTCCTGGCGCCCTTGGTCATCATGGCTTGCGTCACGGGCACCTCGTGAGGTACCCCGCCTTGGTCTCTCCGCCTCCTCATGAGCCAGCCTGACGAGGCCGTGCCTGAGGAAGCTCCGTGTCGTCTGCCCCGCGAGGCTTGGCCCCTCGCGAGGGTCTTGGGTTTGTGTTGGTGAAGATGGGCCCCCTTTTGAGCCACGCCGCAGGCCGCAGGCAGGCAAGTCTGGGGACCCCCGTTCCCAGAACGCCGACAATTTCCTGAGAATCTCACAACGTCATCTCGTCGATTTGTGTTGCAACCTTCCATTCTTCTTTCCAGACCCGATGAGTCTGGATTATTCTGACACCAACCAGATCTGAATCTCAAGCAGATATGATGGTTGGAACATTTCCTAGGAACTATCATATTGGTCTCTCTGTAACCCGGTAAAGTGGATATCGTGGCCAACACACCCAGCCGGAAGACCTATTATTGCAGTATCTTGATTGAGTAAGTTGGCCACCTCCCCATAAGGATTTCGTAGGATTTACTCCAGTAGTTATTCCTTATGGATTCCTGAGCTCCCGGAGTCCGACCTGCTACTTGATGTTCTAGATACCAAACCATTTCAATGAATGGGTTAGGCTAGCACATCAAGGAGAACATTAGAAGCGGAGTGCTAAGTATCTCTCGGTCAATCATCCAGATTTTGATTCCTTTGTCTTGCTAAGGTGAAATCTGAGAAGGTGTTATCTTCCTTTGCATCTGCATCCTCCACCATTATTCATCATGGTAGTATGTTGTGTTGCCAGGATCCTTGACACGGATATTGGTAAAACTTGGTGAATATGGAAATGCTCAAGTTCTTGAGAGCACGCGCAAGTACTAGGACATATCGTCGGCATTAATTGGGATCCGCTCTCAGTTTCTTAGATTATGCCATAACCTTTCTAACAGTGGAATCTCTCTCTATTGTTGAGTTTCTCCCTAGTTACTAGAATCATTCCCAGCATTTGCATTTTGTTCCTAGCTTGCACCGCCATTGTGCCATTCAACCTTGGACTAACCTTCTCGGTAATTTCTGGTCAGGATCACCTTCAAATGTGGTCCTACCGTGGGTCCCATCCATTTCCGATGATAAGCAAAACCATCCCTTGTGTTGTCTTCAACAAGGTAGTCCACATCAACCATTCCAGTCCGGGTATGCCATCCCTTTGTACTCCGCTAAACGATTGTTGGTGAATTGCCTCAGGGTGGTGTAGAGAATTTCAATGACCTCTGAATCAAAAGTAATTCTTTTTGCCACCTCAGGTAATGATTCTACGAGTCACCTCCTCCAACATGTTTCGTTGGGGTATCATGGCAACTCAACTCCTCGCTACGTTGACAACCGTTGACCACCATCTTAAGTGTGGAATTGTTGCCTACCTAGTGAACCTTCGTCATTCGTTTCACTCCATTCCTTTGGATGTATGCTTCATGTCTCAGCTCGAGAGATGTTTCAATGTCTCATTCCATGAGTTGATCATCAGCTATTCGATCTTCGAGAAGATCGATCCTTCTAGAGTTTTTCCTCTTCCTCGCGTTGTCATGTTGGTTGGAGTTCTCAGAGCAAGACGTCGAGACAAAGATGATGATTGAATGAACGTTCTCACGAAGTGCAACCTGGATCATGAAGATTGTGTTAGTCTGCGTCCCCCCTTCATCTTACCCTACGCTTGAATCTCGGGACGAGATTCTTATTTAATGGGGGTGAGCTATCACATCCCTAGTTCTGGTAATACCTAGTGCTAGCATCTGGTGTTGCATCATGTTTACTTTCACAGAAAGTTGAAATGGGGATGACAGAACTCCCAGCACCCCCTGAAACCAACTAGGGTTTACTAAAATTATTTTCAATGAACCTGAAATGCCCTTATAAAATGTTCATCATCTTTGCCTTAGTCTAGAACCTCTGACAAAAATGGTGCACACTTTTCTAGGACAATAGAGGGTCACTGAACTAAATCATATAGTATTTGCATTTGGGCATTTAAATGCTATAAAATATTTTAAATGCTCAAATAATCATAAACTAAAATGTTTACTATTGGATATATTCTAAACAATAGCCATGATTAGTTTCATGGTTTTTGGAAATGCCCTGGCATTTTTAATAAAGTCTTAAACTAACAGCAAAATAGAAACAAAAGAATAATAGAAAGGAAGGAAACCTACCTAACTTACCTGTGCAGCCCACCTGGCCCAGCACTATGGTTGAGGCCCAGCCCAACTCCCCACCGTCTTCAACCTCTGCCAGTAGGCAGAGGCATGTCGACGCGCGCACGCCCGAGCTCCACCTCCTGCTTCCACCTGGGTCGCTGATACTTCCCTCATTGCCGCTCTGGACCCCTCTCTCCTCTCCCTCACTCGCTGCTCTCCCTCCCCTCCTCTGTTTCTCTTACGCGCAGCCGTCGCTGCAGACGAGCACCGCCGTGGCCACAGCCACTGCCTCGCCTCGCCGATGCTCTTAGAGGCTCCGCCGCAACCTCTTCTCCCTCCTCGCCGAGCTACATGAGCCAGGACGGCACCAAGATGACGCATGTGGCCTTCTTCCCCGATAATGGCCGTCGGATGCCGCCGTCCGATTCGCCGTCTCCGCCGCCTCCCTGAGCACACCGAGCTGATCTGAGACCTCGTCGTGAGCCCCTGCTCCTGCCCCCCTCTCCATTTTTCCCCTCACACGCCGTAGTCGTCGCCTCGTTTGCAACCGAACACATCGCCGCCCGCGCTCATCTACGGTGATGCTCCGGTGACCATTTGGTCCCGGGCATGCGCCCATCGAACTCACCGCACCACGTAGATGCCGTAGGTGCTAAACGCACATCGCCATGGCCACCGCAACCACATCCCTGCTCGCGCCCGAACTCCGGCGACCGCAACCGAGCTCGCTGCCGTTGACTTCGGCCACCCCAGGCCCGGAGACCACCACCATCCGACGCGCCATCGCGCCAGCTCTCCGTAGGGCCAAAGGGCACACCGAACGGTGCACCGTAGGCGAAACCCGAGCCCCTCCAGTGTGCCTCCGCCGCGTTTTTGGTCGCCACCGGCGTAACTCCGGTGATGCTGACGTGGCACTGTCATTAGCCACTAATGACTGATACGTCTCCGTCGTATCTACTTTTCCAAACACTTTTTCCCTTGTTTTGGACTCTAACTTGTATGATTTGAATGGAACTAACCCGGACTGACGCTGTTTTCAGCAGAATTACCATGATGTTGTTTTATGTGCAGAAAACAAATATTCTCGGAATGACCTGAAACTCCACAAGAGGTCTTAGAAAAAATAATAAAAAATCCTCGCCAAATATGAAGACTAGGGGGCCCACACTCTTCTCACGAGGGTGCGGCGCCCCCCCCCCCTAGGGCGCGCCCCCTACCTCGTGGGCCCCCTGGAGACCCTCCGATGCCAACTCCAACTCTATATATTTGCTTTCGGAAAGAAAAAAATAAGAGAGAAGAAATCATCGCGTTTTACAATACGGAGCCGCCGCCAAGCCCTAAAACCTCTCGGGAGGGCTGACCTGGAGTCCGTTCGGGGCTCCGAAGAGGGGGATTCGTCGCCGTCATCATCATCAACCATCCTCCATCACCAATTTCATGATACTCACCGCCGTGCGTGAGTAATTGCATCATAGGCTTGCTGGACGGTGATGGGTTGGATGAGATTTATCATGTAACCGAGTTAGTTTTGTTAGGGTTTGAAACCTAGTATCCATTATGTTCTGAGATTGATGTTGCTATGACTTTGCTATGCTTAATGCTTGTCACTAGGGCCCGAGTGCCATGATTTCAGATCTGAACCTATTATGTTTCCATGAATATATGTGAGTTCTCGATCCTATCTTGCAAGTCTATAGTCACCTACTATGTGTTATGATCCGGCAACCCCGAAGTGACAATAATCGGGATCACTCCCGGTGATGACCATAGTTTGAGGAGTTCATGTATTCACTATGTGCTCATGCTTTGTTCCGGTTCTCTATTAAAAGGAGGCCTTAATATCCCTTAGTTTCCAATAGGACCCCGCTGCCACGGGAGGGTAGGACAAAAGATGTCATGCAAGTTCTTTTCCATAAGCACGTATGACTATTTACGGAATACATGCCTACATTACATTGACGAATTGGAGCTAGTTCTGTGTCACCTTATGTTATGACTGTTACATGATGAACCGCATCTGGCATAATTATCCATCACTGATCCGGTGCCTATGAGTTTTCCATATACTGGTTTACGCTTATTTACTTTTCCGTTGCTACTGCTACAATCACTACAAAATACCAAAAGTATTACTTTTGCTGGCTTTACTTTTGTTGCCGCTACCACCACTATCATATTAGTTTGCTACTAAACAGTTTGCTGCAGATACTAAGTTTCCAGGTGTGGTTGAATTGACAACTCGGCTGCTAATACTTGAGAATATTCTTTGGCTCCCCTTGTGTCGAATCAATAAAGTTGGGTTGAATACTCTACCCTCGAAAGCTGTTGCGATCCCCTATACTTGTGGGTTATCAAGACCTTTTTTCGGCGCCATTGCCGGGGAGCATAGCTCTATTCTTTGAGTCACTTGGGATTTATATCTGCTGGACACTATGAAGAACTTGAGAGATCCAAAAACCAAGATCTATCCCTCAACTACGAGGGGAGGTAAGGAACTGCCATCTAGCTCTGCACTTGATTCACCTTCTGTTATGAGTAAGTTTGTGACACCTACACCTGCTTCTGATATTCGTTCTGATATGTCGCATGTTATTGATGATGCCACTTCTACTATGCATGATACTTATGATGAAACTGCTTCTATGTCTGATACTACTATGCCCCTTAGTGAATTTCTTGATGAACAAATTGCTAGGGCTAGAGAAAGAGAAATTATTGAATCTGAATATGATGATGATAGTGATGATGAAAATATGCCTGTTATTCCTAAAGGTTATCTTTTTGATAAAGATGCTTCTTTAGCTATTTTAGCTTGCAGAGATAGATATGAGCTTAAGAGGTTATTAATTAAATGGAACAAAGAATCACTTAGAGATAGAATGAGACCTGACCCTGCTTTTGCTACTTCACCTATATGTGTTCCTGATAAAGATTATGAATTCTCTGTTGATCCTGATATAATTACTTTGGTTGAATCTGATCCATTTTCTGGCTATGAATCTGAAACTGTTGTGGCACATCTTACTAAGTTAAATGATATAGCTGCCCTGTTCACTAATAATGAGAGATCACGTTACCTCTATTTACTCAAAATATTTCCGTTCTCATTAAAGGGTGATGCTAAGATATGGTTTAATTCTCTTGATCCTGGTTGTGTGCGTAGTCCCCAGGATATGATATATTACTTCTCTGCTAATTATTTCCCTGCTCATAAGAAACAAGCTGCTTTGAGGGAAATATACAACTTTGTGCAAATTAAAGAAGAGAGTCTCCCACAAGCTTGGGGGAGGCTTCTCAAGTTACTTAATGCTTTGCCTGATCATCCTCTTAAGAAACCTGAAATACTTGATATCTTTTATAATGGACTAACCGATGCTTCCAGAGATTACCTGGATAGTTGTGCTGGTTCTCTTTTCAGGGAAAGAACACCGAATGAAGCTGAAATTCTATTGAATAATATGTTGACAAATGAAAATAATTGGGCGCCTCCTAAGCCATCTCCTGCTCCAATTACTTAGCCTATTCCTAAACCAACTTCGAAGAAGAGAGGTATTCTATTTCTCAGTCCCGAAGATATGCAAGAGGCACAGAAATCTATGAAAGAAAAAGGTATTAAAGTTGAAGACGTTAAGAATTTTCCTCCTATTGAAGAAATACATGGTCTTAATTCACCGCCTGTTGAAGAAACATATGATCTCAATTATTTATTCACTGAAGAACCTCCTGATCCCGATATCCCGACACAGGTAGTAAAGGTAAATTCTCTCTATAGATATGATAAAGCTGAAGTTCCTCCTACTAAAATTGCTAGTCAATGCTTGGGTGAGTTTGATAACTTTATGTATAAGCAAGACAACTTCAATGCTTATTTTGGTAGACAATTAAAAGAAAATGCTTATATGATTAGACGCTTGGGTGATTATATGGCTGATATTAAAGGTGAACTTAAATTTGTTAGCAAACATGCTTCTATGGTTACCACTCAAGTAGAACAAGTACTTAAAGCTCAAAAAGAAGTGCTTGATGAAATGAATAATAAGAAAAATGATTATGTTGTTAGAGTGGCTACTAGAACTGGTAGAATGACTCAGGAACCTTTGTATCCTGAAGGCCACCCTAAGAGAATCGAGCAAGATTCTCAAAGAAATAATATTGATGTTCCTAGTTCTTCTAAAAAGAAGAAGAAGAAAAATGATAGAACTGTGCAAACTTCTAGTGAACCTATGGCTGAACCACATGATAATCCAAATGATATATCTATATCTGATGCTGAAACACAATCTGGTAATGAACATGAACCTAGTAAAAATATTAATGATGATGTTCATGATGATGCTCAACCTAGTAATGATAATGATGTAGAAACTGAACCTGTTGTTGATCTTGATAACCCACAATCAAAGAATCAACGTTATGATAAAAGAGACTTTGTTGCTAGGAAACATGGTAAAGAAAGGGAACCTTGGGTTCAGAAACCCATGCCTTTTCCTCCAAAACCATCCAAGAAAAAGGATGATGAGGATTTTGAGCGCTTTGCTGAAATGATTAGGCCTATCTTTTTGCGTATGAGATTAACTAATGTGCTCAAAAAATCCTTATGCTAAATATATGAAAGATATCATTACTAATAAAAGAAAGATACTAGAAGCTGAGATTTCCACCATGCTTGCTAATTATACTTTTAAGGGTGGAATACCAAAGAAAGTTGGAGACCCCGGAGTACCTACTATACCTTGCTCCATTAAAAGAAATTATATTAAAAATGCTTTATGTGATCTTGGAGCCGGTGTTAGTGTTATGCCTCTCTCTTTATATCGTAGACTTGACTTGAATAAGTTGACACCTACTGAAATATCTTTGCAAATGGCTGATAAATCAACTGTTATACATGTCGGTATTTGTGAGGATGTGCCCGTTGTGGTTGCAAACATTACTATTTTAACGAACTTTGTTATTCTTGATATTCCCAAGGATGATAGTATGTCTATTATTCTTGGAAGACCTTTTCTTAATACTGCAGGGGCTGTTATTGATTGCAACAAAGGCAATGTCACTTTTCATGTTAATGGTAATGAGCATACGATACACTTTTCGAGGAAACAACCTCAAGTTTATAGTATCAACTCTATTGGAAAAATTCCATCGATTATATTTGGAGGTTTTGAATTTCCTCTTCCTATTATCAAGAAGAAATATGATATTCTTATTATTGGGGATGTGCATATCCCCGTTGAGGTAACATAGTGTTATTCGAAATTTCTCCGGTTCCATGTTATTCGGAATGAGTTTGTTAACAAGACTTGATCAACCTTGTTAGTGGATTCCTTTTGATGAGCATGAGATGGATGAAACTAGAAGCACAAACTTCTGTACCCCACTTTTTACTTTCTGTCATTTATATTAAATAAAGTAAAAATAGTATTTTCTGTCTGTTTCCTGACTTATCCATGCAATATAAAAATATCCCGAAAATAAAAGTCCTCAGAATGCCATGCCAATTTAATACGATTTTTTCGGGAATATTTGAGGATTTACTGTGCAAAAATTACCGCGGGAGGAGCTGCCACCTGGCCACGAGGGTGGTGGGTGCCCCCCTATAGGGCGCGCCCCCTGCCTCGTGGGCCCACGGTGGCCCTCCTCCATTTATCCCAGCACCCATCTTCTTCCTCTATCTCACACAAACCCGAAAAACCAACTCAAGCACGAGTTCCAGCCACTTTTGCTGTGATTTTCGATCTCCTTGCTCAAAGCACCTCTCTCAAAACTGCTTGGGGAGATTGTTCCTTGGTATGTGACTCCTCCATTGGTCCAATTAGTTTTTGTTCTAGTGCTTTATTCTTTGCAAATTTGTGTTGCATAGGTGACCATGTTCTTGAGCTTGCATGTCAAATTTATATGGTTCCAAGTAGTTCTAATGCTTGATATAGGCTCTAGGCACTTGTAGGAGTAGTTGCTATCAGTTTTATTGAGTTTGGTTTACTTTTATTTTGAAGTTACTAAAAAAATTCAGAATTTTTCAGAGAAAAACAATATGTTTAGGAAGATGTTCCAAGGTGGTTCCTCTAAGAAGCAAGGACCCAGGATTGCTATGCGCGATGCTGACGAGGATCCACCAAGAGACGCTCCGGTACGGCCTTGTGAATGGTCGTCAGAAAATTTTATGGACCGTGCGGGAATTAAAGAAGAATTCAAATCATATTTGCGCAATGCCAGTCTTGAGGATTTTGAGGCTAACAAATGCCCCCAATATCATGATCTCACAAGTTCATTTGTGAGGAGGTTTGAGTATTCATCTTTGCGTAATTCTCCTTCAGTCATGTTTGATCTTTATGACAAATCTTACACCATGGACCTAGAGGATTTCACTTCTGCTTGCGAACTTCCATCATGGGGCAGTATTAGGGATCCCCCTAAATCTGAATTTAGAAACATTCTTGCTAGTATAATTGTGGGGGAATCCAGAGACATAACGCAGGCTACCATAGGGAGCATTCACTTTCCTGCTATACATTATTTTGCTCTTTTCATCGGTAGATGCATAAACGCTAAGGATGAAGCATGTCACATGTGTGTCCCTGATCTTAGCATTCTTAGGAGTGTTGTGTTAGGAGACCAATCTTATCATATGGGAGCCATTGTAGCTCGTAGGTTGCATCATAATAGACATAATGGAGATTTCTTTGGAGGAATTTATGCAACTCGCTTAGCTCATTTTCTTGAAATAGACATTCATGAGGGTGATATGGAGTTGCCTCCTGCATATTTAGATTATAACTCTATGGCTTCGCACCAGTTTGTCGAGAGGCCTGAATCACCTCTCTTATATCGCTTAATTTTTTATAAACGACGTGTTTTCCGTATTACTCTCCCTGGTCTTGCCATCTTTGATTCACAGACAAAAGGAAGATATGTTATTACCAGAGAGGAGGCAGAAGAGTACGAGAGGAGAGTGGAGACAGCCCGACTCCACGCTGCAGCTCAGCAGGCGATAACCGCTGCACATCAGTATGATCCCAATTATCCTTCATCATCACAGCACGACCCCAACAACTATTATTATGGATATCCGCCAGGCCAGTCGTGGCCATAGACCAACTTAGGCCAAAATCCTAAGCTTGGGGGAGTACATATTTCTCACCGACATTACATTTATGTTCACACACACTCATTGCTAGATGTCGGTGCTCCTACTTTTTCACTGTAGTATCCATGCTAGTTTATTTTCTTTTTCCTGCTTTCTTTTTGTGTGTTTAGTAAACCTTAAGAAAACCAAAAAAAAATAGTAGTAGTTTATTTTTCTGCTGCAGTAGTAATAATTAAAAAGAAAACCCAAAAATATTTTTCGTCCTTCTTTTGCTTGTTAGGAGCTTTCCCGTGTAAATAGTTTTATTTCTTTTCTTTTCTTTGGGGGTCAGTAGGAGAAGACCATAATTAAATTGTTGAAGTGGCTCTTATATGCATTATTATTGAATTAACCAAAGATCCCATATTGCTTTGTCTTCTCTTGTTTATTGAATGCTCGCTGATTCCAGCTTAGTCCAATACACGTGCACTCTTATTATCATTCACACCGTTCGGTCGTGCAAGTGAAAGGCAATTATGATGATATATGATGGACTGACTGAGATGAGAAAAGCTGATATGAACTCGACCTCTTTTGTTTTTGTAAATATGATGAGTCCTGCGTTCTTGATTCATCTTATTATGAATAAACATGTTTGCAATGACAATTAGAGATCATAGTTGCTTGTGACATGCTTGATTAGCTATGAGTTATAATGGTTTACCTTGTGTGCCAACATGCTGTTGAGATGATTATGATGTGGTATGATGGGGTGGTATCCTCCTTTGAATGATTTAAGTGACTTGACTTGGCACATGTTCACGCATGTAGTTGAAACAAAATCAACATAGCCTTCACGATATTTATGTTCATGGTGGATTATATCCTACTCATGCTTGCATCCAATGTTTATTAATTTTAATGCATGTACATGCCTGTTGTCGCTCTCTAGTTGGTCGCTTCCCAGTCTTTTGCTAGCCTTCACCTGTACTAAGCGGGAATACTGCTTGTGCATCCAATCCCTTAAACCCCAAAGTTATTCCAGATGAGTCCACCATACCTTCCTATATGCGGTATCTACCTGCCATTCCAAGTAAATTTGTATGTGCCAAACTCTAAACCTACAAATAAACATTCTGTTTTGTATGCTCGAATAGCTCATGTATCAACAAAGGCTGTCCTTATCTCCCGTGCTAGGTGGGTTATTCTCAACAGGAGTGGACTCCGCTCCTCACACACAAGAAAATGGCTGGTCACCGGGATGCCCAGTCCCATGCTTTATGCAAACTAAATCAAAATTAATTGCAAACAAAACTCCCCCTGGGACCTGATGTATGTTGGAGGCACTCGTTGTTTCGAGCAAGCCATGGATTGATGCTTGTTGGTGGAGGGGGAGTATAAACTTTACCATTCTGTTTGGGAACCGCCTATAATGTGTTTAGCATGGAAGATATCGCCATCTCTTAGTTGTTACATTGACAATAAAAGTATACCGCTCAAAATACAATTTATCTCTATTTCAAAACCGAGCTCTGGCACCTCTACAAATCCCTGATTCCCTCTGCGAAGGGCCTATCCATTTACTTTTATGTTGAGTCATCACCCTCTTATTAAAAAGCACTAGCTAGAGAGCACATCCGTCATTTGAATTCATCACTGTTAATTTATATTGGGTGTGACTATGATTGGATCTCTTTTACCATGAATTACAATGTCTAGTCAGTCCTTGATCTTTAAAGGTGCTCTGCATTTATGTTTTGCGGTCTCAGAAAGGGCTAGCGAGATACCATCTTGTTATATCATATTATGATTGTTTTGAAAAAGTGTTGTCATCCGAGATTTATTATTATGACTTGCTAGTTGATTATGCTATTGATACGAGTAATTGTGAGACCTGAGAATTATTGCAAATGTGGTTAGTTATGATCTATGCTGAAAACATGAATGCTGGCTTGACATAGTTACAACAACAAGAGCAAACAGAGTTTGTAAAATTTTTTCTTTCTTTCTTCCAGTTTGTCAACTGAATTGCTTGAGGCCAAGCAAGGGTTTAAGCTTGGGGGAGTTGATACGTCTCCGTCGTATCTACTTTTCCAAACACTTTTGCCCTTGTTTTGGACTCTAACTTGTATGATTTGAATGGAACTAACCCGGACTGACGCTGTTTTCAACAGAATTACCATGATGTTGTTTTATGTGCAGAAAACAAATATTCTCGGAATGACCTGAAACTCCACGGGAGGTCTTAGAAAAAATAATAAAAAATCCTCGCCAAATATGAAGACCAGGGGCCCCACACCCTTCTCACAAGGGTGGGGGGCGCCCCCCCCCTCCTAGGGCGCGCCCCCTACCTCGTGGGCCCCTGGAGACCCTCCAACACCAACTCCAACTCTATATATTTGCTTTCGGAGAGAATAAAATAAGAGAGAAGAAATCATCACGTTTTACGATACGGAGCCACCGCCAAGCCCTAAAACCTCTCGGGAGGGCTAATCTGGAGTCTGTTCTGGGCTCCGGAGAGGGGGATTCATCGTCGTCGTCATCATCAACCATCCTCCATCACCAATTTCATGATGCTCACCACCGTGCGTGAGTAATTGCATCGCAGGCTTGCTGGACGGTGATGGGTTGGATGAGATTTATCATGTAATCGAGTTAGTTTTGTTAGGGTTTGATCCCTAGTATCCATTATGTTCTGAGATTGATGTTGCTATGACTTTGCTATGCTTAATGCTTGTCACTAGGGCCCGAGTGCCATGATTTCAGATTTGAACCTATTATGTTTCCATGAATATATGTGAGTTATTGATCCTATCTTGCAAGTCTATAGTCACCTACTATGTGTTATGATCCGGCAACCCCGAAGTGACAATAATCGGGACCACTCCCGGTGATGACCATAGTTTGAGGAGTTCATGTATTCACTATGTGCTAATTCTTTGTTCCGGTTCTCTATTAAAAGGAGGCCTTAATATCCCTTAGTTTCCAATAGGACCCCGCTGCCACGGGAGGGTAGGACAAAAGATGTCATGCAAGTTCTTTTCCATAATCATGTATGACTATTTACGGAATACATGCCTACATTACATTGACGAATTGGAGCTAGTTCTGTGTCACCTTATGTTATGATTGTTACATGATGAACCGCATCCGGCATAATTATCCATCACTGATCTGGTGCCTACGAGTTCTCCATATACTGGTTTACGCTTATTTACTTTTCCGTTGCTACTGCTACAATCACTACAAAATACCAAAAATATTACTTTTGTTGTCTTTACTTTTGTTGCCGCTACCACCACTATCATATTACTTTGCTACTAAACACTTTGCTGCAGATACTAAGTTCCCAGGTGTGGTTGAATTGACAACTCAGCTGCTAATACTTGAGAATATTCTTTGGCTCCCCTTGTGTCGAATCAATAAATTTGGGTTGAATACTCTACCCTCGAAAGCTGTTGCGATCCCCTATACTTGTGGGTTATCAATGACCCAGCTAACTAACCCCATCTCTCACTGACTATGGGCCCCACGCCTTAATTAACCCCGGGATTTATTCCCTGTTTAGTTTAGGTTAATATAGCTGGCCCCACATGTCATTTTGACCATGCCACGTCAACGTTGACCCGGACCCACTGGTCAGCCTCTGTCCCTTCCCTATTACACTGACGTGCGGGGCCCATTGGTCAGGTTTGACCTGGACCGTCCCAGTTGACCTGCTGACATCAGCCTTGCGCAATGCTGACGCAGTAAAGCATTATCTGGATTTAAGTTCATTCAGGAAATTCTAGAAAATGTTATAAACTTCAAAAAATCATAGAAATTAATCTGTAACTCCAAATGAAAAGATCTATATATGAAAAATGATCAGAAAAATCCAATCTATCCATCTGTACTCGTTTCATGCATGCTTGAGCAACTTAACCTTGCTGTTCATATCAAAACATGATAATGCACTTTATGAATTCATAGTTTGAGTTTGAATTTGAATCTTTGGTTCAAATAAGCTCAAACCCTTCTGTTCTTAGCTGCATTAGCTGAAATCACATCATATTGCCATGTCATAATCATGCATCAAAATTTTTGCATTACATTGATTGTGTTCTTCCTGTTTGCCGGTGTTTATTCCCTCTCGATAGATCTGGTTCCAACGATGTGATCGACGACACCAATGAAGAACTATATTATCTTCAGAAGTGACAGGCAAGCAAAACCTCCTTGTTCATTCCGATACAATCCCACTCTCTCGCTCCTGCTCACTTTTACTGCAATAGGACAACAACGATTCAACTGTTACATGATGCGGTAGTTGAACCCCTTTCCTCTGCATGACCTGTCATTGCCACATTAAATAGATGAAACCCACTAGCATGAGTAGGAGTTGTTTGAGCCTTGATGTGCCTACTCATTCATGCTTGTTGTCACGCCTGCTACTGCTTAGAGTTGAGTCAGGTCTGATTCATCGGGGATGAATTGGAAAGTTGTGAACATGTCCTACTATTGAGAGCTAAGTGTGTGAACACGATTTGGTAAAGGTAGCGGTGAGAGGCCATGTAGGAGTACATGGTGGGTTGTCTCATTGTAGCCATCCTCAGGAACTAAGTTATGTGTTTGTGATCCATGAACAGTTACTACCACACATTGGGTTCCGGTAACTCGACCGCTCTCGACTTATTAATCAACTCGATCTCTGTCCAGGAGTTGCAACTAGTTTCTGGTGTTTGCAGGTAGTGTTAGTAGTCTACCATGTGGCACCCGGTATAGGTGGGCTTGGGACAGACTAGGCACAGTGGCACAGTGTACCAAGTGGCACCCGGATGGTGGGCTTGGGAACCCTGCTCACATCGTTTGGGGCCGTGAGCGACACCCCGGCCGGATCTCCTTGCGGATGGAACCCGAATAGGCGATAAACCTGGACTAGAGACTTGTGTGGTTAGTCAGGTCGTGGCCGACTCCCTCGCCAGGCTTCCGCTTGAAGGTTGCCGAGATACACGACATGTACATGGTGGTAAGTGGCGAGAGCGTGTGTGAAGAAGTACACCCCTGCAGGGTTATAAATGATCTATTCGAATAGCCGTGTCTGCGGTAAAGGACTTTTGGGTTGCCTGTATAGTTCATAGACAAGTGAAAGTGGATACTCTAAAATGCGCAAGATAAGCGTGAGTGCTATGGATGGCCTCCTCGTAGGAAGACGGGAGCGGATCCATAGTGGTGTATTGATATGGTGAATATATGGACTCGTGTGCGCCACCTCAAAAGAGTTACTTGTAGTCGTAGTTCAGGATAGCCACCGAGTCAAAGCTGGCTTGCTGCAGTTAAACTCCACCACCCCTTTGTTGATACTGATGCATATGTAGATAGTTCTGATGTAAGTCTTGCTGGGTACATTTGTACTCACATTTGCTTAATTTATGTTTTGCAGAGAGACTCCAGTCTCGCTAGTAGTTCCACGTGGACTTCGACGTTTAGCTTGATACCTCAGCTACGATCTTGTGCCCTCGGCAGGATCTGGTAGATAGTCAAGCTTCTCAGTCATTTTCATTTGTAGATGTCCGTACTCAAACATTTTAAGCTTCCGCATGTGCTTTGACTTGTATGCGCTGAATGTTGGGTCATGAGACCCATGTTTGTATTATCTGGCTCTTCGGAGCCTAATGAATAAATACTTGAGTCATAGAGTTATGCTGTGATGCCATGTTGTATTTACACATATCGAGCATATTGTGTGTATGATTGAAATGCTTGGTATGTGTGGGATCCGACAACCTAGTTGTTTATCCTTGGTAGCCTCTCTTATGTGGAAATGTAGTCTTGTGCTTCCATGAGCCATAGTAGTCCGCTACAGCCCGGTTCACCGAAGTCCTGCTAGCCCAGCACTACTGCTCCGGAACACTTGACTGGTCGGCATGTGATTCACTTCGTTCCTGTGTCTATCCCTTCGGGGAAATGTCACATGGTGACATCCGGAGTCCTGCTAGCCTGCTACAGCCCGGTTCACCGGAGTCCTGTTAGCCCAATGCTACAGCCCGGATTCGCACACTGCTGACCGACATGCTCGATGTTGATTCATGTATGCCTGTCCCCGTAAGTTAGTGCCACTTTGGGTTCAAGACTAGTCATGTCGGCCTGGGTTATCTGTCATATGGATGCTAGCGACACTATCATATACGTGAGCCAAAAGGCGCAAAGGGTCCCGGGCCATGGTAAGGCGACTCCCGTGGGGATACCGTGCGTGAGGCCGCAAAGTGATATGAGGTGTTACAGGTTATATTAGTGTGACTTAGAATCGGGGTCCTGACATTGATGCCCAATATATAAGCAGCTTCACCGAGGTCTTTCATTGAAAAATTCTTATTCAAGCACCCTTTTATGCTTTCTAGAAAATTCTACATCATTTCCGATCAACAATATGTCATTCATATATACTTATCAGAAAGGTTGTAGCACTCCCACTCACTTTCTTGTAAATACAGGCTTCTCCAAAAGTCTGTATAAAACCATATGCTTTGATCACACTATCAAAGCGTATATTCCAACTCTGAGAGGCTTGCACCAGTCCATAAATGGATCATTGGAGCTTTCTCACTTTGTCCGCACCTTTAGGATCAACAAAACCTTCTGGTTGCATCATATACAACTCTTCTTCAATAAATCCATTAAGGAATACAGTTTTGACATCCATTTGCCAGATTTCATAAAATGCGGCAACTGCTAACATGATTCAGACAGACTTTTAAGCATTGATACGAGTGAGAAAATCTCATCGTAGTCAACACTTTGAACTTGTCGAAAACCTTTTGCGACAATTTGAGCTTTGTAGATAGTAACACTACCATCAGCGTCCGTCTTCCTCTTGAAGATCCATTTATACTCAATGGCTCGCCGATCATCGGGCAAGTCAATCAAAGTCCATACTTTGTTCTCATACATGGATCCCATCTCAGATTTCATGGCCTCAAGCCATTTTGCGGAATCTGGGCTCATCATCGCTTCTTCATAGATCGTAGGTTCGTCATGGTCAAGTAACATGACCTCCAGAATAGGATTACCGTACCACCCTAGTGCGGATTGTACTCTAGTTGACCTACGAGGTTCGGTAGTAACTTGATCTGAAGTTTCATGATCATCATCATTAACTTCCTCACTAATTGGTGTAGGCATCCCTGGAACTGATTTCTGTGATGAACCATTTTCCAATTCGGGAGAAGGTACAATTTCCTCATCAAGTTCTACTTTCCTCCCACTCACTTCTTTCGAAAGAAACTCCTTCTCTAAAAAGGATCCATTCTTAGCAACAAATATCTTGCCTTCAGATCTGTGATAGAAGGTGTACACAACAGTTTCTTTTGGGTATCCTATGAAGACACACTTTTCCGATTTTGGTTCGAGCTTATCAGTTTGAAACTTTTTCACATAAGCATCGCAACCCCAAACTTTAAGAAATGACATCTTTGGTTTCTTGCCAAACCATAGTTCATATGGTGTCGTCTCAATGGATTTAGATGGTGCCCTATTTAACATGAATGCAGCTGTCTCTAATGCATAACCCCAAAACGATAGTGGTAAATCGGTAAGAGACATCATAGATAGCACCATATCTAATAAAGTACGGTTATGACGTTCGGGCACACCATTACGTTGTGGTGTTCCAGGTGGCGTGAGTTGCGAAACTATTCGATTTTGTTTCAACTGAAGGCCAGACTCGTAACTCAAATATTTCATCTCCGCGATCAGATCGTAGAAACTTTATTTTCTTGTTACGATGATTCTCCACTTCACTCTGAAATTCTTTGAACTTTTCAAACGTTTTAGACTCGTGTTTTATTATGTAGATATACTCATATCTACTCAAATCATCTGTGAAGGTCAGAAAATAATGATACCCGCTGCGAGCCTCAACACTCATCGGACCGCATACATCGGTATGTATTATTTCCAATAAGTTAGTGCCTCGCTCCATTGTTTCGGAGAACAGAGTCTTAGTCATCTTGCCCATGAGGCATGGTTCGCAAGCATCAAATGATTCATAATCAAGTGATTCCAAAAGTCCATCAGCATGGAGTTTCTTCATGCGCTTTACACCAATATGACCTAAATGGCAGTGCCACAAGTATGTTGCACTATCATTATCAACTTTGCATCTTTTGGCATCAATATTATGAATATGTGTATCACTACGATCGAGATTCAATAAACCATTTATATTAAGTGTATGACCATAGAAGGGTTTATTCATGTAAACAGAACAACAATTATTCTTTGACTTAAATGAATAATCGTATTGCAATAAACATGATCCAATCATGTTCATGCTCAACGAAAATACCAAATAACATTTATTTTAGGTTCAACAGTAATCCCGAAGGTAAAAGGAGTGTGCAATGGTGATCTTATTAACCTTGGAATCATTTCCAACACACATCGTCACCTTGCCCTTAACTAGTCTCTGTTCATTTCACAACTCCTGTTTCGAGTTACTAATTGTAAGTGCATCTAGTGCCCCTTAGTGATTTTGGTGTATTGAAGACTTATAGGTTAAGGGACCGATGTGTTTGTGAGTGTACACAGGTCTATAAGTCTATGAGGAGTATGATATTTACAAAGAAAGTCGACCCCTAAAAATCAAGTTCTTCAACTGAAGACTTTGGATTTCTGAAGACTTTGAAAGTGAAGAAATTGGTGTGACTGTGAAGACTTGGTATTCATTCGAGGAACATGAAGCGTGAAGACTTTTCTTTTCGTAGTTTCATTTTCTCTTTCTTGAGTCATAGGAAACACTGTACTATTAAAGGGGTCGAGGAAATACTAAGGAAAAGTTTCCAAGTGATGCTCAACTCAAAATCCTACACCTACCAATCCCTTTGAGTGAAGCCATTGGAAATCTCAGGCAGTTCAGTCAATTTCTTCAGTCACATAGACGAAGTTCTTCTGGTCTCTGAAGAATTTGTTCTAACTAAGGAGTTAGGAATTCGCCAGTGCGGATTGCCTACAACTGAGGAACATGATAGCCCTGAGGAATTTGATAGTCAAATTTCCGACCATTGCTGTGCTACGCGCCAGCTGTCCCAAAATACGTTCCCACCTAATGGTCATATCATTGAAGGGCATTTATCTCTTATCATGTCAGGCTGCTCCCTAGGCTATAAATAGCCGCCCCCTACAACCACTAGCTGGTTGGCTGCTCTGAGAGAAACTGACACTTGTCATTTGAGAGCTTCCCATCCTCCGAGGAATTTGAGCGAAAATCATCAAGTGAGGAAAACCCAAACCCAAACACCTACAAACCCAAAGTGATTGAGCATCATTGAAGAGATTGATCCTACGTGGATCCGACGCTTGTTACCTTTGAAGATAGTGCATCTTCCAAATGGTTAGGCATCATGGTCTAGAGCATCCAAGAGGAAATTGTGGATCGCCGAGTGACCGGGTCTGTGAAGGTTTGGAAGTCACCTGAAGACTTACCACGAGTGATTGGGCGAGGTCTGTGTGACCTTAGCTCAAGGGGAAAACGTTGAGGACTAAGTGTCCTGAACTGCGTATTCAGGACTGGGTGTCCGGGACTGTGTTTCCTCAGGTTTGAATACCTAGCCGCCCTAACCAGACGTACAACTATCACAGCAGTTGGAACTAGTCTACTAAATCATTGTCTTCACCAAGCTTACTGGTTGTATTTCCTCAACCCTTCCATTTCCTCATTACCGTGTTGTGTGCTTGTTCATATCTGTTTGAAGACTTTGAGTCAAGACTTTCTCAATTTCCTCAGTTCAATTTCTTCAGTCTGTTTGTCTTCATCATGTTTTATCATGTGTTTACGCTTTCTGTACTCTGTGCTTGTTTTCATTTCATCATGAAGACCATGCTTATGTTCTGTTATGTTTACATCTGGGTACTTATTCCGCTGCAAGTAGTTCTTCTCTTAGGAATTTCCTCACCCTGAAATTCCTCAGTGAAGAATTCATAAAAATCACCTATTCACCCCCACACCTCTAGCCGACTTAACGCACTTCTAATTGGTATCAGAGCAAGGTAATCCCTTGTTCTGTGTGATTTTGGTTTAACCGCCTGGAGTTTTAGTTATGTAGATGCTACCTCTTGAGCACTGCATTGGTTTTCCCTTGAAGAGGAAAGGGTGATGCAGTAAAGCAGCGTAAGTATTTCCCTCAGTTTTTGAGAACCAAGGTATCAATCCAGTAGGAGACCACGCGCGAGTCACCTCGTACCTACACAAACAAATAAGAACCTCGCAACCAACTAGATAAAGGTGTTGTCAATCCCTTCACGGCCACTTGCAAGAGTGAGATCTGATAGAGATGATAATAATAAGATAAATATTTTTGGTATTTTTATGATATAGATTGAAAGTAAAGATTGCAAAATAAAATAGATTGGAAACTTGTATGATGGAAAATAGACCCAGGGGCCATAGGTTTCACTAGTGGCTTCTCTCAAGATAGCATAGGTATTACCGTGGGTCAACAAATTACTGTTGAGCAATTGCTAGAAAAGCAAATAATTATGAGAATATCAAGGTATGATCATGTATATAGGCATCACGTCTGAGACAAGTAGACCGAAACGATTTTGCATCTACTACTATTACTCCACACATCGACCGGTATCCAGCATGCATCTAGAGTATTAAGTTCATAAGAACAGAGTAATGCCTTAAGCAAGATGACATGAAGTAGAGGGATAAACTCATGCAATATGATGTAAGCCCCATCTTTTTATCCACGATGGCAGCAATACAATACGTGTCGTTTCCCTTTCTGTCACTGGGATCGAGCACCGCAAGATTGAACCCAAAGCTAAGCACTTCTCCCATTGCAAGAAAGATCAATCTAGTAGGCCAAACCAAACTAATAATTCGAAGAGACTTGCAAAGATAAACCAATCATACATAAAAGAATTCAGAGAAGATTCAAATATTGTTCATATATAGACTTGATCATGAGCCCACAATTCATCGGATCTTTACAAACACACCGCAAAACAAGGTTACATCGAATAGATCTCCAAGAGAATCGAGGAGAACTTTGTATTGATATCCAAAGAGAGAGAAGAAGCCATCTAGCTACTAGCTATGGACCCGAAGGTCTGAGGTAAACTACTCGCACATCATCAGAGGGGCCATGGAGTTGATGTAGAGGCCCTCCGTGATCAATGCCCCCTCCGGCGGAGCTCCGGAAAAGGCCGCAAGATGGGATCTCTTGGGTACATAAGGTTGCGGTGGTGGAAATAGGGTTTCGTGGTGCTCCTGGATGTTTTCGGGGTATGTCAATATATATATAGGAGGAAGAAGTAGGTCGGTGGAGCAACGAGGGGGGAGGGTGCGCCCCCCTGCCTCGTGGTTGCCTCATTTGTTTCTTGACGTCCACTCCAAGTCCTCTCGATCACGTTTGTTCCAAAAATCACGTTCCCGAAGGTCTCATTCCGTTTGGACTCTGTTTGATATTCCCTTTCTACGAAATACTGAAATAGGCAAAAAAATTGCAATTTGGGATGGGCCTCCGATTAATAGGTTAGTCCCAAAAATAATATAAAAGTGTAAAATAAAGCCCATTAACATCCAAAACATATAATATAATAGCATGGAACAATAAACATTATAGATAAGTTGGAGACGTATCCAGCATCCCCAAGCTTAATTCCTGCTCGTCCTCGAGTAGGTAAATGATAAAAACAAAATTTTTGATGTGGAATGCTTTCTAGAATATTCTTCAATGTATTTCTCTCTATTGTGGCATGAATGTTCAGATCCAAAAGATTCAAGATAAAAGTTTATTGTTGACATAAAAATAGTAATACTCCAAGTATGTTAATCAAGCAATTATGTCTTATCAAAATACCATAGCCAAAGAAAACTTATCCCTACAAAGTCATATAGTTTGGCCATGCTTCATTTTCGTCACACAAAATGCTCTCGTCATGCACAACTCCGATGACAAGCCAAGCAATTGTTTCATACTTAGCCTTTTCAAACTCTTTCAACTTTCACGCAATATATGAGCATGAGCCATGGACATAGCACTATGGGTGGAATAGAATACGATGATTGAGGTTGTGTGAGAAGACAAAAAGGGAGAAGGTTTCACATTGACGCGGCTAATCAATCGGCTATGGAGATGCCCACCGATTGATGTCAATGCAAGGAGTAGGGATTGCCATGGAAAGGATGCACTAGATCTATAAATATGTGAAAGCTCATCAAAGAAACTAAGTGGGTGTGCATCCAACTCGCTTGCTCACGAAGACCTGGGGCATTTGAGGAAGCCATCATTGGAATATACAAGCCAAGTTCTATAATGAAAAATTCCCACTAGTATATGAAAGTGACAAAATAAGAGACTCTCTATCATGAAGATCATGGTACTACTTTGAAGCACAAGTGTGGAAAAAGGATAGTAACGTTGCCCCTTCTCTCCTTTTCTCTCATTTATATTTTTTTGGGCCTTCTTTTTTTTTCTTTTGGCCTCTTTTCTACATTTTATTATTTTTCGTCCGGAGTCTCATCCCGACTTGTGGGGGGATCATAGTCTCCGTCATCCTTTCCTCACATGGGACAATGCTCTAGTGATGATCATCACATTTTTATTTTCTTAAATGTAGCGACCCGACCTCAAACGGTCAAGTCTATGTGCTTCAGTGTCATCCCCGGATCGGTAATGCTGACACACACAATACTCGAAGGATTTATAACACAGTAGCAATCACACACTTATTACATCGAATGTCTCAAAAGAGAACTTATTACAATAAATATGGCTTAAGGCCATCTAATACAATAACAGCAGAAGGCTTGGAATATAAAGTGAGCCCATCAACTCCAACGACATAGCTGAGCTACACCGCAACGACCTACCGAACCTTACTCCTCGTCTGAAAAGTCTGCAACATAATACGTTGCAGCCCGAAAACGGGTCAGCACATGGAATATGCTGGCAATATAACACAGTAGAGCAAGAACTGAATAATGCTATCACTACATGCATATTTGGCTGGTGGAAAGGCTCTATGGTTATAGTTTTGCGAAAAGCCAATTTTTTCCTACAACAAAGGAATAGATTTTATTTAACTATCATGGTAGTTGAAACATCATTGAGATGGTTCCTCCAACTCAATCCCAATTAAAAGTAATTATCAACCCAACAATATTAAATTAGAGTGATGAGATACATATGATAATCCAAGTACTAGATACTCAAGATGTCCATAACCGGGGACACGGCTAATCATGATTAGTTTGTACACTCTATAGGGGTTTGCGCGCTTTTCCCCACAAGACTCGGTCTCCTCCGTTGGATTTCTCGCACTACATGGTGTTTGAGAAATGGATGACCGAGACACAGTCTTTCAGAAGCATTAACTCTAACCCCGGGTAGACAGTACCAACCTACATCCCCTATATCTGCTAGCCTACCACTAGAAGAGGTCATGCAACTTACTCAACTATGCTAGAGCCTATAATAGCTTGTGGCTGCACACGGAAGTTTCTAGCATGAGATATCTTAGTTCCCTTTGAGCCTGGGTGGCGGACCTTAGGATTATCACACGGGTCCTCCGAGATATCCTAGGACAACACTGGATTCTTTAGGTGCCCGACAAGCAATCCACCCAGATGTGTATTACAGTTGCCACCTTAAGTTGAACCGATAGTTAACAATCTCACGTCTATCATGGATTCACTCACGCAAACCACGTCTACGAGCTTAGCATAGCAATATAAGCAAAATGTAGAAGTAACTCCCAAGGCTTTGATAATAACAGGCAATAGGATCTACCTCATCAACTACTTCCCAAACCCACATGTTATATCACAACCTACTCATGCAATGTTTGAGGATTGGAACTAATGCATAGAAACTGGGTGATAAAGGGGTATGATCAAGGTGTTACTTGCCTTTCTGATGATCCGCAAAACCTAGAGACTCATAGTAGCACGCTTCACACTCCAGGTGTTCTATCGCAAACAAGAAATACATAAGAAATCAAGCAAAGAAACATGGGTAAAACACGAAATAGAAGATCTAACCAGAAAGTTCAACTTAAGAACTCCGGTTTGCAAAAAGAATCAAATCAAACGGAGCAACGAAACTCAAACTGCGAAAGAAATAAGATCCGATTACTAATCTGTACTAAAGTCAAATTTTACAATACCAAATTCTTGTTCAAGTTGGTTAAATAGAAAGAGGGCTTCAAGACAAAGATCTAGGCGCTTGAATCGCCTGATTTCGATAAACGAGCGAAAAAATAAACTAAAACGAAAATCGGATCAAAAATCGCAACCAAAAATAATCGTGAAAAATCCGACAAAAAGAAAAACTGACGAACAGGCTAACGAACGAACGTTTGTTGTGTACGACTAATGGACGAAAAACCGTTCGTTAAAATGAATGTACGGACGAACGTCCGCTAAATAACTAAACCAAGAAAACCGGCGAACCGATCTATTAATAATAAATAAAAAACTGAAACTAGGGTTTACGAAATAAAACCGATCAGTTTTAAAAAACGGCGGCTACCTCGAACTCCGGCGGGCGGCGGCGCAGCGGCTCC
>NC_057794.1:104339037-104346969 GCF_018294505.1 Triticum aestivum | reverse complement strand
TCCAATTTTTTTTAAATAATTCTAACATGCAGAAAAAGAAAGAAAAGAAATACTAAACGGACTCCAAAAATCCTGAAGTAAATTTTCCCCGTCCTCTAAAAATAGGCCGGACAAGGTGAACATTTATTTGGGCCTAAAATGCAATTTTGAAAAATGCATTTTTTTCCTAATTCAAATAAAATAGCAATAAAACTCCGAATAAAAATCTTATTCGATTTTAATATTAAATCTCCAATATTTCTTTATTTTGAGGAAGTCACTTTATCCTCTCTCTTTTGTTTTTATAAAAGAAATATTTGAAGATAAAATAATTAAAATGAAATGATCCTCTCTTTTTCAAAATTTGAGAAAACTCAAATATGAAAATAACGAAATTCCCAACTCTCTCTGTGGGTCCTTGAGTTGCGTAGAATTTCTAGGATCTAGCCAAACGAATGTGCAATAAAATATGATATGCATGAATGATCTATGTATAACATTCCAAATTGAAAATTTGGGATGTTACAAACCTACCCCCCTTAAGATGAATCTCGCCCTCGAGATTCGGGTTGGCTAGAAAATAGGTGTGGGTGTTCTTTGCGAAGATCATCCTCTTGTTCCCAGGTGGCTTCGTCCTCGGTATGGTGGATCCACTGAACTTTGCAAAACTTGATAACCTTGCTGCGGGTAACCCGGCTGGCAAACTTGAGAATCTTGACTGGCTTCTCCTCATAGGTCAGGTCACTGTCCAACTGAATTGCTTCCAAGGGCACTGTATCTCTTAGTGGTATATCGGCCATCTCAGCATGACACTTCTTCAACTATGAAACATGAAACACATCATGAATGCCTGACAATCCTTCTGGTAACTCCAACTTGTAGGCAACTTCTCCCATGCGTTCCAAAACACGGTATGGTCCTACAAATCTCGGGGCTAACTTTCCCTTAACTCCCAAATGTTTAACACCTCACAAAGGTGAAACTCACAAATACGCGTTATCTCCTATTTCATAGACTACCTCCTTGCGTTTTGAATCTGCATAACTCTTCTGCCTGGACTGAGCTACCTTCATTCTATCTCGGATCAGCTTAACCTTCTCTTCTGATTCCTTAATCAAATCTGGTCCAAACAACTGGCGGTCTCCAACATCATCCCACATCAACGGCGTCCTGCACCTTCTTACATACAGGGCTTCGAATGGTGCCATCTTCAAACTGGCCTGGTAACTTTTGTTGTATGAGAACTCCGCGTAGGGCAGGTTATCATCCCAACTAGATCCATAGTCTAGTGCACAAGCTCTCAACATATCCTCTAGAATCTGGTTGACTCTCTCGGTCTGTCCATCTGTTTACGGGTGAAAAGCGATACTGTACTCCAGTCTGGTTCCCAAAGTTTCATGCAACTGATTCCAAAACTGTAAGGTAAACTGGGTTCCTCTATCTGATACAATGGTCCTCGGAACTCCATGCAAACATATGATCCTGGTCATGTATATCTTGGTCAACTTCGCACTTGTATAGGTGGTTTTCACTGGGATAAAGTGAGCCACTTTGGTCAAGCGATCAACTACTACCCATACAGAATCATATCCTGATTTGGTCCTGGGCAATCCGGTGATGAAATCCATGCCAAGCTTATCCCACTTCCATTCGGGTATCGGCATAGGCTATAACAATCCTGCTGGCTTTTGATGTTCTGCCTTCACTCTCTGACATACATCACATACGGCTACATACTCGGCAATATCCTTCTTCATACCAGTCCACCAGAAATGCTCCTTTAAACCCAAATACATCTTGGTGTTTCTGGGGTGTATCGAGTATGGTGAGTCTTGAGCCTCCTGAAGTATTGACTTCCTAATCTCTGTGTTATTGGGCACATAAACATGGTCCTCAAACCACAAGGTGTCGTGTTCATCCTCACGAAAACCTTTGGCCTTTCCTTTGCTTATTCTCTCTTTTATCTCGGCAATCTCTTTGTCATCCTTCTGAGCTTCTCGAATCTTTCCTAACAATGTAGACTAAACTTCCATTGTTGCAACGAAACCTCTAGGGACAATCTCCAATCGAAGTTCCCTGAGATCCTCTGCTAACTCCTTTGGCAATCCTGTGCTTACGAGGGTGTTAGCATAACTCTTCCGGCTCAAAGCGTCTGTTACGACATTGGCCTTGCCTGGATGATAGTGAAGCTTCATGTCATAATCCATTATAATCTCCAACCATCTCCTCTGCCTAAGGTTCATCTCCTTCTGTGTGAAAATGTACTTCAAACTCTTATGATCCGTGTACACATCACAATGGTTTCCAATAAGGTAATGTCTCCAAGTCTTCAACGCATGCACTACTGCAGCCAACTCCAAATCATGCATGGCATAATTTAACTCATGCGGTTTTAGTTGTGGTGAGGCATACGAAACAACTCTTCCGTCCTGCATCAGTACTCCTCCAAGTCCTAAGCGAGACGCATCGCAGTACACTTGGAAATCCTTGCGTATATCTGGTAGAATCAGCACTGGGGCTGTAGTCAGGCGTTTCTTTAACTCCTGAAAACTCGCCTCACACTCTTCCGTCCATCTAAATTTGGTATCCTTATTTAATAACTCCGTCATTGGTTTCGCAATCTTGGAAAAATTCTCAATGAATCTCTGATAGTATCCTGCAAGTCAAAGAAAACTGCGGATCTCGCTAACTGAAGTGGGTGCCAACCATTCAGTGACTGACTGAACCTTGGCGGGATCTACTACTATACCTTCTCCTGATATAACATGTCCAAGGAATCCAACTTCCTTCAACCAAAACTCACATTTGCTGAACTTGGCATACAACTGATGTTCCCTGAGTTTCTCGAGAACTAAACGCAAATGCTCCTTGTGCTCCTCTTCATTCTTCGAGTATACCATTATATCATCAATGAACACCACAACAAACCTATCCAAATATTCCATGAACACCTTGTTCATAAAGCTCATGAAATAGGCAGGGGCGTTAGTCAGTCCAAATGACATGACCGTATACTCATATAACATGTACCTTGTGGTAAATGCGGTTTTAGGTATATCCTTCTCCCTGGTGGTATCCTGATCGCAGATCAATCTTCAAAAACACCTTAGCTCCTTGAAACTGGTCAAACAAATCATTGATCATCGGCAGTGGGTATTTGTTCTTGATCGTCACCTCATTCAACGCACGATAATCAACAACCATTCTTAGAGACTTATCCTTCTTCTCAACCAAAAGCACTGGGGCTCCCCATGGTGATGAGCTCCGTCGGATGTAACCTTTCTCCAATAACTCCTTGATCTGCTTCTTAATCTCCTCCAGATCATTTGTGGGCATCCGGTAGGGTCTCTTTGATATCGGCCCTGTACCTGGCAATAGCTCTATCAAAAATTCGATGTCTCGATCCGGTGGCATGCCTGGTAACTCCTCTGGAAGAACATCTGGGTAATCCTTCACTATAGGCACTTCCTCCTGAACAACTCCCATGAGGGTATTTACTTGGCTCCTCCTAGGTGCATGCCTAGATACATACTTGATCCTTTTTTCCTCCGGGTTGGTGAGATAAATCAACTTACTAGCACAGTCGATGCTTCCTCCATACTTTGACATCCAGTCCATGCCTAATATCACATCCAATCCTTATGACTCCAAAATTATTAGGTTCGGCGGGAAAACATGGCTACCAATGGTTAAGGGTATCTGGTCACACCATCGGCTAGCCATATACTCTTCTCTAGGTGAACTTACTAACAGAGGGGTCCTAAGGGCTTGGGTTGGTAGTTTAAACTTATCCACGAATCCCCTTGATATGTATGAATGTGATGCACCAGTATAAAAAAGAACAAGGGCGGTAAAAGACTTAACCAAAAACTTATCGATAACCGCGTCTGGCTGCCCTTGAACCTCCTCCACGTTAACGTGGTTCACTTGTCCTTTGTTGAATGGATTGGGCTTCTTCCTAGCGCTCCCATTACCGTTTCCATTCCTCGCTTCAGGGCACTCCGTGGCATAGAGTCCAGTCTTCCCGCACTTGAAGCAAGTAATGTGACTTAGGTCTCTCTTGGCGGGTGTGGCTGGATTGGAGCGGTTCTGATTGTTGCTTGTTCTGTTCCCAGTCCCATTCTTGGAACCATTGTGGTTATGTGAACTTCCTTCATTGTGGTTATGACCTCCATGGTTATGAACAAGTCCTCCCAAGTTCGGGGTTAGACGAGGCTTCTGCTGAGCTCCTGAGTTATACCTTCCTTGTCCATATTTCCTTTTGCGGCTCTCAGTTTGCTGCTGCTTCCCTTCAATCATAAGAGCCTTGTCTACCAACTCCTGGTAGTTGTTAAATTTTGCCACCATCAATTGCATGCTCATCTCATCATTCAGCGCTTCCATAAACTTCTCCTGCTTCACGGCATCTGTTGCCACATCGTCAGGGGCATAACGAGACAGCTTACTAAATTCATCCACGTACTGCCCCACAGTATGGTTCCCTTGGCTCAAGTTGCGAAACTCACGCTTCTTCATGCTCATAGCTCCCGTTGAGACATGGGCGGTGCGAAATGCTTGCTAAAACTGATCCCATGTAACAGTGGCTATAGGGTAGGTGACAGTGTAATTCTCCCACCATGAGGCTGTTGGTCCATCCAACTGATGTTCGGCAAAACACACCTTCTCAGCATCTGTACATCCTGCAGTGGTTAACTCCCTTCCAATCCTGCGGAGCCAATCATCTGCCACTATCGGCTCGGTGCTACTGGAAAACACCGGCGGCTGCAACCTCAGAAAACAGGCTAAGTTATCAACAGGTGGTGGTGGTGGTGGGTTGTTGTTATTCTTGTTGCCTTGGTTCTGAACTAACAACTGCATCAGTGTATTCTGCTGCTGGATCAACTGAGTGAGCTCCGGTGGGAAGGTAAATTCGGGGTCACGTCTCGGAGGCATCTGAGGGTTTAGAGGGAAGAGAATAGAATAGAATGAGGTCTAGTGAGAGAAACACTACCCATATGCACATGAGACAAACACCATCATATCACTCAATCAATCAAATAAGGGCTTACAATCGATCTAACTATCGTTACAAAAGTGCTCGGACTATACTATATACATGGTGGAATACTACTACTAATGTGGTGGTCTACTAGAAATATTGATCGGTCAAAGACTCCATGATGCTTTCTCCAGCTTCGTCTTCATAGTCATCATCGCTATCGTCGGGGTCCGAGTCGGTGTCGTCGATGATGATGTAGTCCTCAGAATGAATCTCCTTGGGTTCATCGTCTTCTCCTCCTGGCGCGGGGTCTCCCATGAAGACTCCTAGCTTCCTTTCCAGATCGTCATTCTTCTCCACTAGTACGACAATTTCCTCCTCATAATCTTTGTGAGTAGCCTTGAGTTCTTCCTCCAGTTCCGTGATCCTTGCCATCGCCTTCTTCAGATCTATCATGCCTGCGCACATCTGGTTCTCCTGGTGACGAATGTGCTGGTTTAACTCCTGGATGAATGCTGCAATGGACATGTCCTTCCTGGTGGTGATCATCTCCCATTGCTCATCCCGGCGCCCACAAATCTGGTAGATAGTATCCTTAAGCTCCTTATGGTAAACTTCTCCAATGCGTCCCATGGTGATGTGGGCCACCATACTCTTTCCTAAACTCCAGGTTGGTGCATCAAAGAAAAACTCTATGGGCTTAGTGACTGGCGCGAATGTCCTTCCTGGAACTTGAACTTGAATCATCCATCGCTCCTCTTCTAGTAAAGTGGCATTGTAAGTCCCGGTGAAGCTTGGTATTCCAATTTTCAGGTACTTAGTGACTTCCTTCAAGTGTCGTCCAAAAGGTGCTTCTTCATCCGGTTGTGCAAACTTGTTCCTTTCATCCGCCATCCTAAAGAGTAGAAAATGGAGAGGAGTAAGAAATGAGAAGAGAGTAGTGATCTAGGGCTTTAGCTTAGTGGTCGTGTCCTACACTCAGTGTGTGCTCTGATACCATCTTGTAGCGACCCGACCTCAAACTGTCAAGTCTCTGTGCTTCAGTGTCATCCCTAGACCGGTAATGCTGACACACACAGTACTCGAAGGATTTATAACAGAGTAGCAATCACACATTTATTACATCGAATGTCTCAAAAGAGAACTTATTACAATAAATATGGCTTAAGGCCATCTAATACGATAACAGCGGAAGGCTTGGAAGATAAAGTGAGTCCATCAACTCCAACGGCATAGCTGAGCTACACGGCAACGACCTACTGAACCTTACTCCTCATCTGAAAAGTCTGCAACATAATACGTTGCAGCCCGAAAACGGGCCAGCACATGGAATATGCTGGCAATATAACACAGTAGAGCAAGAACTGAATAATGCTATCACTACATGCATATTTGGCTGGTGGAAAGGCTCTATGGTTATATTTTTGCGAAAAGCCAATTTTTCACTGCAACAAAGGAATAGATTGTATTTAACTAGCATGGTAGTTGAAACATCATTGAGAAGGTTCCTCCAACTCAATCTCAATTAAAATTAATTATCAACCCAACAATATTAAATTAGTGTGATGAGATACATGTGATAATCCAAGTACTAGATACTCAAGATGTCCATAACCAGGGACACGGCTAATTATGATTAGTTTGCACACTCTGCAGAGGTTTGCGCACTTTTCCCCACAAGACTCGATCTCCTCTGTTGGATTTCTCGCACTACATGGTGTTTGAGAAACGGATGACCGAGACACAGCCTTTCAGAAGCATTAACTCTAACCCCGGGTAGACAGTACCAACCTACATCCCCTACATCTGCTAGCCTACCACTGGAAGAGGTCATGCAACTTACTCAACTATGCTAGAGCCCATAATACTTGTGGCTGCACACGGAAGTTTCTAGCATGAAATGTCTCAGTTCCCTTTGAGCCTGGGTGGCGGACCTTAGGATTATCACACGGGTCCTCCGGGATATCCTAGGACAACACTGGATTCTTTAGGTGCCCGACAAGCAATCCACCCAGATGTGTATTAAAGTTGCCACCTTAAATTGAACCGTTAGTTAACAATCTCGCGTTTGTCATGGATTCACTCACCCATACCACGTCTACGAGCTTAGCATAGCAATATAAGCAAAACGTAGAAGTAACTCCCAAGGGTTTGATAATAACAGGCAATAGGTTCTACCTCATCAACTACTTCCCAAACCCACATGTTATATCTCAACCTACTCATGCAATGTTTGAGGATTGGAACTAATGCATAGAAATTGGGTGCTAAAGGGGTATGATCAAAGTGTTACTTGCCTTGCTGATGATCCGCAAAACCTAGAGACTCGTAGTAGCATGCTTCGCACTCCGGGTGTTCTATCGCAAACAAGCAATAGCATACATAAGAAATCAAGCAAAGAAACATGGGTAAAACACGAAATAGAAGA
The DNA here is from genome assembly GCF_018294505.1 of Triticum aestivum. Classification (NCBI taxonomy): domain Eukaryota; kingdom Viridiplantae; phylum Streptophyta; class Magnoliopsida; order Poales; family Poaceae; genus Triticum; species Triticum aestivum. The sequence goes on along the minus strand of NC_057794.1, from coordinate 104,339,584 downwards.
TCGAACCAGAAAGTTGAACTTAAGAACTCCGGTTTGCAAAAAGAATCAAATCAAACGGAGCAACGAAACTCAAACTGCGAAAGAAACAAGATCCGATTACTAATCTGTACTAAAGTCAAATTATACAATACCAAAATCTTGTTCAAGTTGGTTAAACGGAAAGAGGGCTTCGAGACGAAGATCTAGGCGCTTGAATCGCCTGATTCCGATAAACGAGCGAAAAGATAAACTAAAACGAAAATCGCATCAGAAATCGCGACCAAAAATAATCACGAAAAATCCAAGAAAAAGAAAAACTAACGAACAGGCTAATGAACGAACGTCCGTTGTCTGCGATTAACGGACGAAAAACCGTTCGTCAAAATGAACATATGGACGAACGTCCACTAAATAACTAAACCGAGAAAACCGGCGAACAGATCTATTAATAATAAAAAAACCGAAACTAGGGTTTACGAAATAAAACCGATCGGTTTTAAAAAAACCGGCGGCTACCTCGAACTCCGTGGGCGGCGGCGCGGCGGCTCCGGCGGCGGTGGTCGGCGGC